>NC_092014.1:1686373-1986373 GCF_042242105.1 Pempheris klunzingeri
AATGTTTCGTACGGCGCCTTTCTGGTCATTTCGACTTTTACAATACGAACCGTATGAAGTGACTCAGGTGAGCGGCTGTGGTTGCCGTCCCCGTCCTCTTGGTGTTTCGATTATTATTCTAAGGACTTTTTAAACAGTCCGTTTGGTTGTTTTCTGGTCGTATCCAGTCCTTGTTTCCTGGTTTTATTTTGTAGTAGTCTTATTCTACCTCACTTCCTGCCCTTGTGTGTTTTCCCACCTTTCTGATTATCTGCACCTGTCCCTTGTTTGATTCACCTGTCCTCACTCCCCTTGTTCATATACCTCCTCCTTCATATATCCTCTGCTCTTTGTTGGTGTTTGTATTTTATTCTAATCAATCAATCAATCTTTATTTATAAAGCGCCACTCATATCTCAAGACGGTTTCCATAAAGAGCAGCTCAGACCAAACTCTTTAACCCTTTCATGCACAGAGGTCACTTCAGTGTGCAGCTCTTCAGAAGCTGTTTTCTTGTATATGCATGAGTAACATCTAAGGAGTCATGCAGTTGCTAAATTTTCCAAGTATTGATTTTATATTGGGAGGAAATTATGATTAATCACATGTCCACTGAATTGTACACCATGCATCAGGAGCTAGATTTCAACTACTGGACATGTAAAAATATCTTTATAAAATATGGGTTGAAGAAAAATAAAGTTAAAATCTTGTTTTTCATGAATAAACATGAATAAAAACACTTCCTGACTGAGGTTATCATAATTCATGCATGAAAGGGTTAATGAAGAGTAAAGTAAAGTTTATTTAGTGAAGCACTTTTCACAGAACAACGTCACAAAGTGCTTTACAGGAGTAAAAGAAGAGTAAAAACAGTAAATGTAATAAAATGAAGGATTCAAGAATCCCCACATGAGCAGCATCAGATATTATATCAGGCAACAGTGGCAGGAAGAACTCCCCTTTAACGGGAAGAACTCCCCTTTAACGGGAAGAACTGCCCTTCAACAGGAAGAAACCTCGAACAGAACCAGAACCACTCTCTGTTGTTGGGTGGAGGGGTAGAAAGAGAGAGAGAGGAGGGTGGTGGTGGTTTGCACAACCAAAATAACTATAACTAATAACTATAACTAACTATATTTATGCCTCAACCTGTTTCTTGGCTTCTTACCTGCACCTGCCTGCTTTACTCTAACAAAGGTTAGTGGCGTTAAAGTCACCTTTCCCTCCGTCCCTAGCAACAAACATCCTTCATCGTCGTAGGCGACGGTCGTAGGCGTGCAGCGGTGCACCGAAAGGTTTAAGTTCACCGTCACGATCACGACAGATTTATGTTGCAGTGAGAAGAATATTTCACGTAATCACTGTCTGAACTATCTTACAGGCTCTGCTTTATTATCTTTGGTACGTTCAGGTGTCGAGTTTCTGCCTCTTGGTCGTGACAAAGCAATTAAAGCTGCAGAGTTTGAATGGACCCTCGAGAACATGTTGGCTTTGAACGCACCCACGAAGTCTTCAGCAAATCAGGTTCTCCGTCCTGGGCGGAAAAGCGTAGGCAGCAGGTAACCTGAAGCTGGCTACCTTTTCTTTTGACTGGCTCATGCTGTGCACACCCCTGCAGGTAAACACATGACTCATACGGTCGCGTACGGCCAGATAACAGGCTCAACCTGAGACCTGTTTACCCACAGTGCACCAGGCTGCAGAGATAAACAGGCTGTTCTTCACTTTTTAAAGTCCCGTATTTGTTCCCGTCCTACTTTTACGCTGAATTAGTTCAAACAAACAGAGGTCTGGCTCACTGAAAACAGAGAAAATCTTCCAGGCTCTTTCAAAACTCTGTCTCAGTAGGTGGAACTGCACGATACTACTTTAAATCTGAGATTAATTTTAGAGGCGTCGTGAGTGCAAACAGTCGTATGGCTTTATGAATTTAATGTAAAATTGACCTACATCATCCAAAAGTTACTTACTCATCTACTATGCTAACATGCTAATATGCTATGATCCCAATATGGCTCCCTGTTGAGCTATTGTACCTCATTTGTGCAGCACATTGGACAAATTGAGAAAAGTCTAACTTTCTCCTTCATTGTTTGGTTGTCCCTCATCAGATGGATGAAAAACTAAACGGCTTCCCAATCCTCGTAATCCTAAAGTTATAATGGATCCTCCAAGGCTGATATGATAACAACAACGTTTAGTCACATTTATTCACGTTATGTCACTTTTTTATAATGAAAAAGCTGCAAGAAATGTTAGCTAACATAACGTCATCGAGCTAACGGGAATGAATAACCATGATAAACAACAGTGGCTAGCTAGTTCACATAGCTTCCCTCATCTATCTGACAAATATCAATATTGACCGAGACAGAAAAAATTATTTTTTTGCCAAATCAAAAGTTCGAAGTTTGACTACAAGTCTGAGAACCTTGAAGAAACAACAGCTCAGTAGTTTGTATTGTTTCCGCTGGAGGATCCCTGCTGAAACTCTCCCCTGCTCCTCTCCAGAGGTCTTTTTTGTGGGGGTGTTTTCTATTGATCGGGCAAACTGATGCCCCCGAACCAGCCAGCAGAGCGCTGTCGATAATGTCAGGGGGAGGGGAGGGGAGGGGAGGGGAGGGTTGGTCTGGAAATGACATTGAGGAAAGGTCAGCAGGCAGCAGTGTCCCTGGTCCCCGGCAGTCCGGCCCCACCCACACAGGACAACATCGATTTTATATCAGTGCTGACCTCCATCTGAGCCGCTGGTGCCCGGTGAGTCCAGCTGAGGCGGCTCTGGTTGTTAGAACTGGTTTTAATGTTAAAAATATCCAAGTGGGCTGAGCAGTAATTCAGTATTCTCATTTATCTCAACTCGGCTGTGTTTTAGGTTTTAGGATGAATGAAATGAGTTACTGAGCTTTGGTTTTTCGGCGGTTGCCCCCACTGGTGTTCTCAACCAGGGTTTGAATCTATTTCTGACTGGTGCTGCGGTTGTAATTTACATTCCTTGTCTATTATTAGTCCTCCGCACCTGTACGGATGTGTTGTCAGACATTTACAAGTATGATCACAAACTTGTGAACAAAAAGTATATGAAAAACGATGCTGTTGATTGCAGTCAAGTTAACAGTAAAGTAAATAATCGCAGGAACTAATTGAATTTTTAGAGTTTTTCTCTCTTTTTGCATGTTGATGTACAAACCAATGATGCACACTGCATTTCTGCTCAGATAAAAATTAGGCTACAATAACATTACATCACAATGTTTTACTTTCATTATAATTGATGAAGTAATAATAAATAAAAAAGATTATATATCTGCATTTGCTCAGCAAGGGTTTTGTTTTTTTTATGATGATGTCATAAAATATGAGAAAAAAACACGATAGAAACTTCAAATATCAATAAAATAACATTCGTTACAGCCCTGAGAACTATGTTAGATATCACACAGTGATAAAACCTTTAAGAGGACGACTTCTCTCTCTGTGAAAGGCGGAGCAGAACTAGTCGGCACTGATTTGGTGTTTTGCATGTCAAACTGGACCAGTTATGAGTTGTTCTCTTTTCAGCCAAACTTTTCTTCGTTTAAACCGAATCATCCAGATGTTTTTTCGGTCTACAAACCACCACATTCTCCTGAGTTTAGTTTAGATTTAGTTAGTTAGATCTGTGCTGCTGAGCTCCACCTTCTGTAGCTGCTGAGTTTCATGTCACTGCCGATCGGCGTCCAACCGGCAACGTGACGTGGCTAATGGGAGATGGATTTCCTTTAGGGTCGACTCGGCTGTCGGCCACGCGCCTGCAGATCGACTCCACCACCCCACCGCTCACGTTTCACACATCCGCTGGCTCTAAAACAATAAAAACAATAAAAACATGATGGTCACCGCTGCTGCTGTTTCGGTCGACCTGGTGAGAGTAGAGCAAGCGATTTTCTACGCTGATGATGATCTTCTGTGTGTGTGTGTGTGTGTGTGTGTGTGTGTGTGTGTGAGAGAGTGATTGACAACACTAGTGTTCCTGTGGGAGCAGTATGTGTAGTTATGTACTGTGTGAGTATGTTTGTCTTTCATGATGATGGAACAAACAGACCACCAGAGGCTATTATCTACAGCTCTGGTCAGCCCCCACAGATGTGTGTGTGTATGTGTGTGTGTGTGTCATGCCTGTTTGTTTGTGCATGCACACACATTTAAGTGCTCTAAGCAGCCGCTTCATTACTGTGTCCTCTGAGGACGCAGCTGTTTGAGGGCAGGGATGTCCAGCTATGTGCAGCCTGCAGGAAGCAAGGAGCCTCTATTACTACTCAGTATGTTTAGTTCTCGGTTCCCAAAAGGTCCCTGCTCTGAGGGTAGTGCTCTGTAGTACTGTGGGGATTACTGTGTTCGCTGGTCATACACAAACTTCGGGCTGCTCCGTGGTGTTCGGTTGAGTTGATTTCAAACATTCTTTACTCAAGTCGAAGTGAAAAAGTCCAGGCTGTGAAATGTACTCGACGTGGATCTGCTCTGTCGGCCATGTTGGCTGCTTCACTTTCACCTGCTAGTTGTCGCTGCAAAGACGCCACATCTGTCTTTCTTCCCCCTCTCCCCTCGCTCTCGTCTGTTTCGTCTGTGGTGCGTGATGGCTTCATCACAGCATCGTCTTTTCCACGTCTCATTGTCCGATTCATTCAGGCTGGAACCGGTTCTGAAAGTGTGAACGGACACGAGATGAGCGTTTTTAAAAAATGGCATTAAAACTGAAGCCTTAGAAGAAATTACAGATATTTGTTGTTAAAGTAGAAAGCTGTCAGGAAATAAAAGTTCAAGTAAAGTGCAGACGCATAGAAGTGAAGTACTTGTACCTGGTTACTTCCCTCCTCTGGTTGCTACTGAAACCTGTCGAGTTCATCATGTAGGATATAAGACCTGTGTGTGTGTGTGTATGACTCAGGTGTGATTAAGTCGGTCTTATCGCAGCGTGTTTGAACCAGCACTGAGCTCAGAGCTGCTTTATCTCTGTGATCCTGTTTCAGCCCACATCCAAACGCTGCCTCTGCTCTCATCTGGACTGAATCATGAATCAGTCTGACTTCCCTTTATTCACAGGCTCAGTCTCCTGCGTCCTTATTTCTTATTTTAATGTGTTTGCAGCATGAAGGGTCCCTCTGGATGAGCTGTTATTACTGACCTCCTCACTCTGTGATCATGGATGCACAGAAACTCACTGGAACAGTTTTGATCCAGATGCAGGATCTGTGATTCTTCTTTTCTATGATTTCCCTGACAGATTTATCAGTGGATTTATTATTGAGTCTAAAGAGTAAAGGCCTTTACACACCTGACACAGCACACCAGATTCATTTACAAGTCAATATTACTTTTTCATTGTGTATCCAGTCCGTGCTTCCAAATCAGCGGTGGAATTTCACTGAGCGATATTGCTGCTTTTATTTGATTGTAAATTTTAAAAAAAATCTGGCATGTTTCTCAGTAAACTGGAATTAATGAAAAACAAATTCTGAATGTAGGAACATGAACTCAGTCTCTCTCTTCAGCTCACCGGGTATAAAAGTGCCCCTAGATCCCCTAGAGCAGAGGGGACCAGCATCTTGGGCCTGTCGAGCTGGCTAACTTCCTGTTAGCCCTCTGCTAACTTCCTGTTATAATATGAATATAATTATTGAATTGAGCAGCTCTTCTAGACTTTCCAAGTGCGAATGAACAGGATGGATCAAATTCTTATGGTAAATGCTGATTTACAGACAGGGAAAAAAAGTCTTTCAGGGCCCAGTAGCGTCACTTGATGGACGCCATTGTTGTAATTACACGGTTTGGCCACTTTGTAAAATTGACGCACTTCCTGAGGGATCGGTCACCACGTTTTGACGTCTTCAACTGGCAGTTGCACGACGTGATCGCACGAAAAGATGAAGTCTGAATTTTCAAACAGGATCGTGCCTCCCGCTGCCACTTCAGGGTCGCTCGCAGGAGTTCGGTTATCAGAGGGTGAACACATCACCACGGCTGCTCCCTCAGCTCAAACATGTCCTGCAAAAAAACACAGTTTGGTATTATATCCTGTGAAAATAGCAGCTTCTGTTATTTAATAGTGAAATGACTGCCCTATAAATGATAATGCACAACTGAGCAGTTTGTTTTGCAGTAATGAGCTCCTTGCTGTACATTATCCAGGCTTCCTATTTAAAAAATGTATAATTTGACAAAATATTGGCTTAAAGGGCTTTAGGGCGGGGCTACCTGCTCACTGACCAATCAGAGGAGGCCCTTGTCACTTCTGGCTCCAAAAAAAACAAGATGGCGACGTCTGTAAAGCCAATCTCGAGGCTTCAAAACGACAGTGTGCAAACCATCGGGTGACGCCATGGTGGCTGCGTCCACTTCTTGTATCTAATCTACCGTTAAATTCTGTCCTGTTGAGTCCCACAACTTTATATCCATTAAACTCATAACTCAACACATAATAATGACATGTAGTTTTGCACATGGTCTTCACGCTGGTGTCCGTTGGGTCATTTGCCGGAAAGAACTGGTTCATAACTTGAAAGGTAGTTTTCTTCTGCGTGGTGCTTTTCTGATCTGAGACTGTTGGCAAACGGGCCGACTTCCTGTTCGGTGTGAGGAATCGTGTGTGATGTGAAAACAACAGGTTCAGTGGACAGAAGTGTTACAGAACGTTGACAGTCGGACCTCCTTCGACTAGTAAAGGAGCTCCTTTCACTGGATCCGTCAGGGTTTGTTGCAGACAAAAGATGATCTGATAAACAGACTTTGTGGAAATGCTCAGTTTGCATCTGTGAGTCACTTCTGATGGAGTCATCCTCACACCTGCACACCTATGGACCTTTGACCTTTTCTTCACGAGCCTGAAAGCACTGAGACACCTGCTACACACACACACACACACACCTTCCACAGTTTTGAAGACCCTTGTTGACATAATGCATTCCCAAGCCCCGCCCCCCAACCTTAAACCTTAACCTGAGTCTAACTTTAACCTTAAAACCGACTTTGAAATCGCAAAAACAAAGACTACAAAAACTGGAGTTGCCCTTTTGGAATTTTAAGGCCTGTAGATGCAGAGTTGACCGACCAACTAACCAGCGTCACCTGTCACCTGAGAACCGACTGCAGGCCTGTGAGATGCTGTTTACATTCACTTTACATCACCAGTCATTTTGTAAGTGAAGGTGTCACTTTGTGCAAATGGAGGATCTCTCATTTTGG
Source organism: Pempheris klunzingeri (assembly GCF_042242105.1). Classification (NCBI taxonomy): domain Eukaryota; kingdom Metazoa; phylum Chordata; class Actinopteri; order Acropomatiformes; family Pempheridae; genus Pempheris; species Pempheris klunzingeri. Next base: position 1,693,574 of record NC_092014.1, read on the forward strand.
AACCGAACTCCAGTATATAGTCCCTCCTCTGTGTGTGTGTGTGTGTGTGTCACTGCACGCTGCCGGCAAATGCAGTGATGACTCATGCTAGACACACACACACACACACACACACACACACACACACACATGCAAGCACCATCTGTTTGACAGGCAGGCTGAATCACACGGTGGAGGGAAGCAGTGTGTGTGTGTGTGTGTGTGTCTCCTGCATCTCTCTGGTGCCGTTAGGATGTGGCGTCGGCGTCGGCGCAGCTCGACAACCTGTCGTCAACGCAGGCCGCCGTGACACTGTTACCGTGGAAACAGGATGTACGAGGGATGTCGGAGTACAAAAGGCGAGACGGAGCGAGAGAGAGAGAGAGAGAGAGAGATTTTTATTTCTTTTCACTTTTAATCCCAACCTTCATTCTTCCTTTGCTTTCGTATTTTGCCTCCACGCCGTCGGCCTCCCGCTCGATGAGGCCGCCTGGCTGCGGACGCTGGTGGTGTCATCAGAGCTACGAGTTCTGATTGGACGCTGGCGAGCAGTAATGCCCCCCTCACGAGCTTCCTCCCAACTATTATTGTCTGTCTTGACCTCTTTGTGTGTTTGAACCCTTCTGTAATGTGTCTGGTGTTTAAGTTTGCTCCTTCAGAGTTTTGAAAGGATCCAAATGCTAACCGGCGCTCTCCCTCTGGTGCGTTGCAGTGACAGCTACATTGTGCGCGTCAAAGCGGTGGTGATGACCAGAGACGACTCGAGCGGCGGCTGGTTGGCGCAGGACGGCTGTCTGAGCAGAGTGGGCGTGTGCAGGCTGCTGGCGACCGAACTGCTGGGACGCAACACCTTCCTCATCCACGGGGAACGCCTCAAGGACAAGCAGGTCGGTCCGGCGGCATTTCGCACGAGCGAAGCAGCCTTACGGGAAGCCGAGCGGTTCAAAAACATGTGACTTCAAACACGCCGACGACATGTTAACACGTCAAGAACGGAAAGATTTGTCACACACAGTTAATAGCGAGGGGGCGTGATTTTCAAATTTTCTAAATATTCGATGAATTTTTAAAGATGGAGTAGTTTACACGACTATCGTATTTTCCTCTGTTTTTACTGGCACCCGGTCGATTGATCCGGGGCTCTGAGATGAAGCCAGGTCTGTGTGAAGATGTGGTCTCTGATCTTTCAGTCCCATTTCATCCAGCAACCGTCCGCTTTAATCCAAGCGTGTACATCTGCCATGTTCAGCAATAAAATTAGACGATAATAAAAACCTTTCTCCTTTAAGTAAAATTATGGCGGGTATAAAACCACGTGACAGCTTTGTTTTTCCAAGCAACTCTTTCCTAAAATACGGTCAGGACAGGTTCATATAATCCAGGACAGGATCAGATTAGATGTTAAAGTGTCTGAAACTCACCTTTTAATAACAAAAACAGTTTAAAATCAGCTGCTTGTGTCTCAGGTGTTCATCAGACAGACCGCCATTTTGGAAATTGGTCACTGGGTCACATGACTGAACCAGGAAGTTCAGTATCTGTCACTGAGGGACTTCTGGAGTTAAACTCAAGGATAAAAGCTGTAAAGGGACATTTCCAGGATATTTGAAGGGTGTGTGACACATGTGTTATTATGGTTTAAGGGAGTTACGTCCTAGTTAGCGACAACGGTGGCGTTTGTTTGTGTGTGTTTGTTCGAATAATCGTCAAATAGTTCACAGTGAGTATCGAATAGCATCGTGCTGGTGACATCATTCGCAATCAGGGTCTGTGCACTTGTGATTGGAGATCCCACCCACAGGCTGTCAATCATGACGTTTCACTCCCTTTTCATAGCATCATACAACTAATTAAAACCAAAACTGACCAGACAAAAGATGAGAACTAGCTAAAATAACAGAAACAGAAATGTATTTAGATTTAGGAGTTTTAATTCCACCTTTTGGGAGCCGTCGTGTCGCCCATCTTTTCTCAGAGGGCTCCTTTTTCTGTCTCATCTCGCTTGTCCGATGTGATTTCTCTCTTCCCAGGTGATTCTGGAGTGTTTCTTAAAGAAGGATCTGGTTTACACGAAGGCCACGCCGACGTTCCACCACTGGAAGGTGGACAACAAAAAGTGCGGTCTGACCTTCCAGAGTCCGTCCGACGCCCGAGCCTTCGACCGCGGGGTGAGGAAGGCCCTGGAGCACCTGACAGAAGGTACGGCTCGGAAACCTCAACTGTAGGTGAAAGGTCACGGCTCCTAAAGGGTTTACGGAAACCAGCGCGAATGAAAAAGGGCGAACAACAAACTACAGAATAACTTAATTTGGTCCATAAGTATCATCGGAAACACTGTCAGTACAGGTACCGTCACCTTGACTGTGATATCGGATCCTGAATGACACTTCTTTCAACCATTAGCCCCATTTTTCCACTGCAGGAACTGAAATCACCGAAATTACCCTCAACCCCAAACTCTCCCTGGAAAAGTACATTGCTGTGTGCTGCAGGAGGCTGATTGATCGAACACACTTGCAGCATTCCTCACTTCCGTGTTTAAGCCGGCGTGGCTGCAAACTGGTTTATTTCACTTCTACAAGCTTCACTTTGTTTGAGTTTTGATCGTTTGGAAAATGGAGCAAAAGAACAGAAGCAGACGGACGATGAGGTCCAGGCTCTTTAGAGCAGGACGACGAGTCTGTGGAGGAATAAATAAATGTAGGACACACGCCGAAACAGATTCATGAGAAGCTGAAGAAACTTAAGCAAGATTATAAGAAGCTGAAGGAGCAGAACAGTCGCTCCCCCATACGTCATCAGCCTGGTTAGAATAAATGGAAACACAAAACACAGATTACCAGGAATTCTTTTACCAGGTAAAAAAGTTCCTGGTAATAAAAGTTCCTGGAGATGTTGGTGGAAAAGGGACTAATCAATCTTTATTTATATAGCACCGCTTCATAACTAGTGTTATCTTTCCATAAAGAGCAGGTCTGGACCAAACTCTTAAATTAAGAGAGAGGCCCAATGATTCAGGAGTTCAAGGACGAGAAAGCGTCAGATGTTCTATTAAACTCCCCTTTAACAGGAAGAAACCTTACGTACAATTTTTCAATACAGATTTTATTAAATCCATTCTAACAAAAAGAAAGTTGCATTACTCATTACTGCACTTCTCAAATCTTTACTTTCATTTTTCAGCCGCTTGGAAATTTCAAAATATATAAAAGTACAGTGTGCTTCAGCTTCAGCTTCCTGTTAGACCTCTGACTCGGTGTTGTGTCCGTGGCAAAGCAGTTTTACTACATTAAAAACAATTTACCGCAACTTGTTGTTTGTTAACGTAACATCAATAAATGTAAATGTAGATTTGGTACCAAATGACGGTGTTTTTTGACACGCTCCAGCAGGTTGGGTGGTGTCAGGCTAAGTTGTTACCGTTATCTGAACCGGAAAATAAAACGGTCCAGAGGTCTCACTTCCTGTCGTTCTGCTCTCCAGGGTCGACCACGTCCTCGTCAACGCTGCAGAACGAGGCGGAGCTCGGCGACGATGACGTCTTCACGGTGAGGAACTCACAACACGACAGTCTTGATCTCCGCGTGCTGTTTTAATGATCACTCAGTGCATCGAAATTCACTTTGGAGCATCGAGGGGCTGCTTTTGTTGTTTTGTGTTGCTTTTATTTGCTGCATTGCAACAACAGACTGTGTGTGTGTGAGTGAGAGTTTATCTGAACCATCTTGTTCTTGATAAATGAGATGGATCTCAGTGTCGTGTGTTAATTGCAAAGTTGGAGTCAGGTCCAGGTTAGCTTAGCTTAGCTTAGCTTAGCAAGACTGGAGACAGGAGGAAACAGCGTGCCGGACGGCGTGTCCCGACGGTGAGCGAGCCTCCTCTTCCCACGTTTGTACATTTAAAACTGAAAACACGTTTTATGTAGTGACGTTCAGACGTTTCTTTACTGCGGCTCACAGGTAACGCAGGTGATCCATCAGTCAACAGATCGGCAGCTCATTCCCCAGATTCAAATGGTGCTTTTCCATCACACAGTTTTAGCTCTGCTCGCCTCGCCTCGACTCGGTTTGGGTCGTTTTCCTTTACAGTAGCGTACCACCTCAAAGTGGGCGGGGTCGTCATAGCAAGGTGACCCGAAACTCCAGTGACGTCATTTGTATGCGACACAATCAAACACAGCTGAGGACCTGGAGCGTTTGGTTTGTGTGGAGCCGTTTAACCTCTTCACAGAAATAATAAAAACTGTTTCCAGCGTTTTAAAAACGGAGGGTTTGATTCTTGTGAACGAGTCGCTCTCATGACTCATCCAGTGATGTCACTCCCTGGCCAATCAGTGGCCTGCAGTCTGGTGACGTCACATTGTCAGCTCGACTGGAGGAGGAACTAAGAAAGTACCTGGAACCAGGAACTATCACCTGGTGGGAAACCATAAAGACTGTGCTGGTTTGTCCTTTAGCAAAATGCTAAAGCAGCTTCGGTGTGTGAATGATGTGTTCATGGGTAAATGTGGATATAGCGTGGAGGCGCGGTCTAAACGACTAGACTAGATGCTCTCCAGCCATCAGCAGCAGGTTGTTACTGTGGATATCGGCTCCGTGTGACCTCCTCGTTTCAGCTTCACCGACCTGCTCCTCGGCCTCGTCCATCACACGGCTTACTGAGACAGAAAGACCTGTTGGGACAGTCCAGTGGAAAACAAGGCTGCTGGAGGAGCTCACCTACCAACTGATGCAGCCGTGGTCGCTCCACAGACGAGCCACTAAAAGATTCTCGTGTCACCTCCGTCCTCAGGGGACCAGGCCCGGCTCTCCGCTCCCCTTTACTGTCGACTTTACTCCGTCGGCTTCAAAGAAAAAGGGCGTATCGTTTCCGCAGGATGTCCAGCGCTGGAGGAGGGAGGCCGACCTGTCAGTAATCCGTCACCGAGCTGCCTGTTTACATAGCTGGCCTCGTTTAGAGCAGAGCCGGGCGGACGGAGGGGAGCGTGGCTGCAGATCATTCCCATCCGTCCCGTCTGCGAGCCTGGCTCCTCCAGGAGGAAGAGGAAGAGGAGGAGGACAATGAGGATGTAGATCGACATTCTTCAGGGGTGAATAAAACCTTCCTCTGGAGGCCCCTGAACAACAGAGGAGGAGATGTGGACGGAGAGTCACGTGACACGACGTGGACGCAGGTTATTCTATCGTTATTAACGCAGCCTTTTCAAACAGGCGTCAACAGAAACATCCTTCAGGATCAGGATCAGCTTTTATCGGCCAAGTATGTGAACGGGAATGTTTTCACATAAACAGAGAAAAAGGGAGAGACACAGTATACAGTGTAAATGTGTGAATATAAAAGCTTAGATGTAAAACCTGTGACAGAAGCGTCATGATGCTGGAGTAAATATGGAAGGACTGTATAGATACAACATGTGCGTCAGGCTCAGTGTGCACACAGAATCAGGTTTACTAGCAGTTAGCTGTCTACATTTCAATGGTTTTATCTTTTTTTCTTCATTACTGCACAGTGCATGCAGAGGTTATGAGCGGTCGAGTGAAGCGGCTGATTCATACAAGCTAGTTTTTGGAGAATTAAAAAAAAAAAGAGTCAGAAAACGTCATCAAGTCTCTTTTTAAAGAACTCTTTCCTACGTTCAGACCGAACTTTGGTGATGAATTTAGACTGAGAACTGTGTGATTTTAGGTTTCTAATCATCTGAAGTCACCTTCTATAAATACGTGGGTCACAATATTCAACAGTATTGAAGGAATCAGCCTGGAGGAGGCTTTTTTCATGTCATGTATGAAAAACACACTGTTGCCAATAAAGTTGGAATCAAATGTTTTTCTACCTCTTCTCATAAAATGATTGTGACAATGTGATTTATTCTTGATAAATAAAGTTTAGATCTTGTTTAACTTTATTGATCAAACTCTTCCAAACAGATCACAGTGAAACTTAAACCACAGTGAACCTTTGCAGACTGTGGATTCAGGCTTTAACTAAATTGGGGGTATTGAACAATTATTCCAACTTTATGGGAAACAGTGTAGAATATACAAATGTTGTTTTTACCTTTTCATTTTTTAATTTTCTTCAATATAAAATATATTAATACATCAAGAATGCTCTAATTATTAGTGGTGTGCGGATCGATACTGAAATATCGATACCTCAGATACCAGATATTTATGTTCTAGAATATTAACATATTTTAGTTATTAGGACTAAACGTGTAGTTCATCATTAACAGGAACACGGTGGAAAGTAACTCTACTATGGGGATCTCGTCTAAATGACCCCCAGCTGGTCGGAACTACTTTCTCTTCCGCCTGTCATAGTGTGAAATACGGCTGCGACGCTAACGAATCTTTTCAAAGGACTTAAAGGGAAAACTGTAAATATGCTGCTGAATGTTTGTTTTCAAATGTTCAGGCGAGCGTTTTAAGATGCCGTCAATTAACAGGCAACTTTTCAGTATTTAGTTTTTCTCGTATCATAATTCTTCATAATTAAACAATCGTCTTAAGCTTTTGTACAAAGTATTTGAGTTGGTATCTGATCGGAAAGGAAATCTGTGGTGTCATCACTACTAATTATAAACACCTCAAATGGAAATTTATGTCAGCAAAGTATAAAACTAAAGACAAACAGCCAAAAGTGAGTCGCAAGAATGTAAAATGTGTCCAGTGTTTTCACACTTTAAAGCCAAAACCGACTTCTCAGCTCCTCTCGAGTCTGACAACGTCTTCTTGTGCGATCGAGTGCGAAAGCGGCGGCTCGTGTCGACCCTGAGGACGATGCTGGGCTGGGACTCATTTAGCACAGGCCCGATAAAGGCACAAAGACTCCAGGGACGATTCTGCTTTTGGTTCTGGAGGTCGTTTGGTTTAATTTCCCCCTCGTTTTTGTCTGATTGTACACAGACGTCTGGTGGAGGAGCTGAAAGAATCCAGACAAAGACGTTGTATTTCAGGATTTCCTCGAGATGCTTTTACTGTTTTACGCGGTGGGTTGATTCCCAGGTGGAGGTGGAGGCACAGAGTGATCAGCCAAGAGGAAGAAGGTCAATGACGTCACACTGCAGCCCTCAGCAGATGTTGGCAGTTGGCGTTACAGCTCTTTTACAAGCCTGGATTTAAAATGCTCAGCACATGTTAACTAAACAATCTCATCTCAAAACACACCAGACTCCATTGACAAAAACAGCAATTTTACCTCACAGAACACAGGATTTGCTGGTCTAGCGCTGCCTGGATCTGTAAGCTTGTTTCTGTTATTGTGTGCTACACAAATATTGTGTTGGATCAGACTAAACTATAAAAACACCAAAGTCACACAACACAAACAAACTAACTGATCAAGGCCATGGTAGACTGGCAGCTCCTGTGTTCTGTGCTGTACTAAAATGGCTGTTTTTGTCAATGGAGTCTGGTGGTTTTGAAGTAGTTAAACCAAAAGGATCTACTAGACCAATTTCAACACTTTGTTCTACCTATTAGTCATGTAGACACCAAGGAGTTGCCCTTTAACATCTGCCACTTCCTTCCCTCCACAGCTGGTGCGGCCTGAGGTGCAACATCCCTGAGAGCTAATCAGCACGGAGTTACCCTTTAACGTTCTCACCATCTCTTCTCTGCCCACTTCCTCCAGACGGCCACCGACAGCTCGTCCAACTCGTCCCAGAAGAGGGAGCCAGCGATGCACTCACTGGCTCCGCCCAACGCCTGCGAGGCCCGTCGGCACCACTGCATCCTGGGACATTTCTACGAGCAGCACCGGCCCTCTGAACACTACTTCCTGGACCAGGTGAGTAGGGTCAGAGTGGGGGCGCCAATAAAAAGCCCATAACCCACAAGGCTTTGCCGGGAAAACGGGGGACTTCCTTCATGACCGTTTCCATCTCCTCTGTCTCCGCAGGCGATGCACATGTTCCCTCGTCACGTCAGCTTCCAGGTGGAGGAGGAAGAGATCGTACGCATCAACCCCCGCGAGCGAACCTGGCTCACCGGCTACGGGGACTACCGCCACGCCAACTCCACCCGTGACAAACTGCCCCAGCCCGACAGCCTGGACGCCTACGTACGCTTCGCCAAGAACGAGCCGCCCAAACACGACTACACCTACCCGTACCCGCTCGGCTGTGACGTGCAGCGAGGCTGCGACGGCAAAGCCGGTTGCCTGGAGCTGGCCGGCGGCCACAGGGCGGTGGTGACGGTGCAGCCGCGAGCGCTGCAGCCTAAAGGCAAGAGGCGGAAGGAGGACGGTGAGCGATCGCGCTGCGTCTACTGTCAGGACATGTTCAACCACGAGGACAACCGGCGGGGCCGCTGCCAGGAAGCGCCGGACCCCATCCAGACCTGCATCCGGCGGGTCAGCTTCATGTGGTGCGCCGACAGCCTGCTGTATCACTGCATGTCGGACCCGGAGGGGGACTACTCGGACCCGTGCTCCTGTGACACCAGCGACGAGCGTTTCTGCCTGCGCTGGTTGGCGCTGGTGGGCCTGTCGCTGCTGGCGCCGTGCATGTGCTGCTACGCCCCCCTCAGGGCGTGCTACCGCTGCGGCGTCGCCTGCCACTGCTGCGGCGGGAAACACAAAGCTGTGGGCTGAGACTCCGCCCTCCTCGCACAGGCAGCAAGGACTCATGGGAGGAGGCAGGGAAAAACGGGGGCCGCTGTGATTCTCATGTCGTTTTTTCATCGTTATCGTTTGTCTCGTCTACGATTTGCAGAAGGAGGAGATCAAGAACTTTGTCTCAACAGATGGAAAAAAATAGTTCCCTGTTGTTTTTCGTTTTTATGTCTTTTGTGACACAAAGACAGAACAAAGGATATTAATTTCTATGTAGAATTATAGAAACATATATATATATATGTATGTATATGACAGGTACTTTATATTTTTACACTCATGTGTTTTAAAGGCTTGAATATGTGTTTTTTGCAGCGTTGTGAGGTCAGTGTGAATGTGGTCGTGTTGCAGAGGGAACAGCAGCTCGCTGACACGCTGCAAAACATTTTCACATTAGCGGGACGTGTTAACACGTCATTAAGTCAGGAAAGACAAAAAACACCAGATGTGTCGAGATAATTCCACTTTAGAGGGGTTAGTTTTAAAACTTTTGGCTGAAAGTTAGATGAGAGGACGGATTTAAATCTCCCAGAGCTGGAGTCAGGACGTGGTTAGCCTAGCTTAGCATAAAGACTGGAAGCGGGGGGAAACTGCTAGCTTGGCTCTGTCCAAAGTTCAAAATTCAAAGCTACAAATTAACATGTTAAATCTAGTGTTTCATCTGTACACAGACGTAAAAGTCAAAGCAACAATAGTGGTTTCCCCTCCCAGTCTTTATGCTAAGCTAGGCTAACTGGTTCTGCACCTTTATGGGCAGTATCAGTCCTCCAATCAAAGTCAAACAGCAGTTGTCTTTTCATGTCTTGCACCGTGCCAGCAGCTCTGGTTCCCCAGTGTCCAGCAGAGGAGCTTCACCGGTCTGAAAGCTGCACCGCTGAGCTCCCAGCAAACTGAACAGATGAACCAGTTTGGCCGACCGGTAGGACCCACAGTCCTGACCGGGTCAGAAATATGACACCAATTTGACAGAAGATATAAAACTGTAGCTCGGCATGTTGGATTTAGATCTGGGTCCCTACAGTTTTGTCCTCCGTACTGGTCAGACTGGTCCGTCTGTGCTGGTTTGTGGTTTAGAGGAACAAAACTCCCAGTGAGAGTAAAGCTATAACAAGAGCTTAATGTGTGTGTGTGTGTGTGTGTGTGTGTGTGTGTGTGTGGTATCATGTACCTGAGACTGTCTGTCAAAGCGATGGGTATCAATAATGATCCTTTTGTTGCTATAAATATGGACAAGAAGGCAAATCATCGTGTCTCACAGTTACAAACTTGACCTGAAGACACTTTACTTACTTTACTTTACTTTACTACTTCACGTTAGACAATCTTAGGTCGGCCTCCTTCGTCTTAACAGAGACGCGCTTACTTTAAAACGAATGGTTTAAAACAGTTGTAGAAAGTCTAGCCGATGCCAGCCTGATCCTGGGGAGAATAAGTCGATCCCACAACCTTTTTACGAAATGAGCACAAAGTCTGAAAATCCAGATAAAGATTTTTGTAGTGAAACTTTGTCTTAAGGAGCGTTTTGTGGTGTCAAAAACATAAAAGGAGGATTATTTAGATTTTTAAAACTCGTCCATACTCTCACAGTGATTTCAAAATGAATGGTGGGTACAAAAAGTTTTTGAATTGGTCCAGTGGAACTGTTGTTATATCGCTCTCTTCAAAGCGACCAAACTCCATTGACAAAAACAGGAATTTTGCCTCGTAGAGCGCTGGACTGTGTGTTGTGACTTTGGTGTTTCGAAGGGTTAGTTCTGATCACAACTAACAGTTTAAAACACCAAAGTCACACAATAACACAAACAAACTGATCGATCGAGGCTGCAGCAGACCAGCAGCACCCGTCTTCAGTGAGATAAAATAAAGCAGCAGCTCCTGTGTCCTGCGAGGTAAAATCACTGTTTTTGTGAATGGAGTCTGGTGTGTGTGCAGAGAGCTTAAACCAAAAGGATCTTCCAGGTCTCTCTCTGTAGGGATCCTTTCCATACTGCTGTCACACACTTACAATAACAATCTGCTTGGTGGCTGCAGGCTGAGGTGATCTACTGGACCATTTAGACACCAAAATGTGTACAAATAGGACCCAGGTTTAAAAAGACAAGAGTAAAACTTGAAAGAGCTTATTATTAGAGGCTCCCCTTATTATGAGATCCTCACCTTGAGGTTATTAGTTTTAAACAGCTGGACTGATGCTGGCAGTTGTGTTAGTCCGGTCAGTTAAGGATGGAGCCTCAAGAAGCGCTTGTCAGATGGTTGAATAGCTTCGGAAACGCCATCCCTCTGCACCACACATAAAAAAGAACAGGAACATTAATAACAAAAAGAAGTTCAGTACGGGGAACAAATATACGGTGCAAAGTAGATGAATAAACAAATAAGTAAAACAATATCTATATAGAATAAAGAAATCAAGAATATCTTAAGATTTTGTGCTCATTTCACAGAAACCCTGTGAGTCTTCATTAGCGGAGCGAGAGGCGTGAACACCGACTCTCCCAAAGCTGAAACTAGTGAATAAGCTGCAGCAGTTGTGCACAACCTCAGTCCTCATCACGACTCAGAAGAACAAACCTCAGCCGACGTGTGATGTTCAAATTATTTACTGTCCTCGTCACTTTCTTTCGCCGCTTTGTTGTGTGTTTGCTTCGACTCTCTCGTCTGTCTGGTGTCGGTCTCATTCAGCGCAATTTACTTTGGTCTCCAAAGTCCTTTAATGATCTCATGGAAGTTTTAACAGCTTGTGTAATTCCTCTGCTTGTAAACGAGCCGTCTGCAGCTCCCACAGTTTGTCTTCATTTGTGTCTGAAAGCCGCTGAACTTTTTCCAAGCCATCAGTTTTTAGTTTGGTTTCCTTCCTCCGGGGCGGCTGCTGGTTTCACTTCAGCTCTATGAAACTCAGCTCGCAGAGATATGAAACTTAAACCCGTCGACGTGTCCTCGTGTACCGCAACGTCAGATCAGACTCGCCGTTTCGACTCGACTCGGCCTTTTTGGTTTTCCACCAGGTACTTTTTTAGTACCTACTCGGCCGGGGTTCCCAGCGAGCTGAGTCGAGCCGAAAATGTGACGTCACCAGACTGCAGGCCACTGATTGGCCAATCAGGGAGTGACATCACTGGATGAGTCATGAGAGCGACTCGTTCATAAGAATCAAACCCTCCGTTTTTAAAACGCTGGAAACAGTTTTTATTATTTCTGTGAACGAGGTAAACGGCTCCACACAAACCAAACGCTCCAGGTCCTTAGTTGTGTTTGTTTGTGCCGTATACAAATTATGCCGCCGGAGTTTCGGGCCGCCTTGCTATGATGACCCCCCCACTTTGAGGTGGTTATTACGCTACTGTAATGGAAAACCAACCAAACTGAGTCAAGTCGAGTAGAGTCGAGCTAAAACTGTGTGATGGAAAAGCACCATAACTGTTCAGTTACGTTACATTTGTGACGAACGATAACGCTGTGAAATGGTTGCAGTTTGGTTTCGGCAACAAAACTACTTGGTTAGGTTTAGGACAATATTATGTTTGTTTGGTTTAGAGGAGTTCGTTAAACACGGAAGTGAAGTTATGTTACAGAAAAGATGTTAAGTTACGTTTAAAACTTTACGAACCGTCGCTTTGGTTAGGTTTGTGCACCAAAACTAGTGAGTTAAGTTTAAGAAAAGATGATAGTTTGAGTTAAAAGAAGTACGTTAGTGATGTACGTTAAAAGTTATGTTACATAAGTTACATAAGTTAGTTTGAATTCGGTGAATACGTTTCCACAATAAACAGCATTGACTTCATACAGCAGGTCGGTCAGAGTCGCTACGTTATCTCCTCATTTGCACATTTTCTTGCCAAAAAAATGCAAAATCTGCCTCAAACGAGCTCAGATTTATTTTTTAAAACGAGGAAGCTTTGAAGCTTGAAACGTAGCTGTTTCTATCAACTGTTTTTTCTAATGCGATTCTTCAAAATGCTCATAAAAATACATTGATGGAAACAATTATTGTGACTATTATTATCATAAAAACTACTAAAAACTTTGGGAAATACGATCTGGTGGCGCTTTTTAAATTTTTGAGATATTTTGTGGCTCTGTAGCAAAATTTTGCGAAATGAAAAGCTTCAGTATTTCAGCCTTTATACCAGATTTGGGAATTAAAATATATTAATATGGAATATTTAGATCATATTCTTGGATCCCTGCACCAAATATTTGGAATTTTAGACTTATAATAATGACTTGAGTTGAAATAACTACATGTGAAGTGGAGTTACCTGATGTTACGAAACTTAAATAACTCAATGCTGCCTTTTGATTTCACGTGGGACATAAACAGCAGCCTTAATGGTGAAAGTCCAGTTTAACATTAGTTACTGAAGTGAAGTTATGCTGCGAGCACGGCACAAGCAAACATGTTCGCACTTTGGTTACGTTTAGGCACCAAAACGACTTGGTTAGGTTTAAGAAAAGATGATGTTTGGGTTGAAATAAGTAGAAGTGAAGCTACCTTACGTTTGCATTTCACACAGGAAGTTATGACACGAGCAAACACTGTGAAATGTTTTGGTTAGTTTTAAGAAAAGATGATGTTTGGGTTGAAATAAGGACGTAAGTTATGTTGGAAGTCACATTATGTCCGTAACTTAAAATAACTTCGGATCCATCCACCCCGACCTTTAAACTGCGTCACCTGACTTCCTCCTTTGCCATAATTACTGGAGGTCGCCTTCGTGAACATCAGTCATTTTAAAACAAACATCTAATGTCGTCGTTTTCCGTATGAGGACACAAACACACACACACACACACACACACACACACACACACACACACACACCACCAGTACGCCATTAAAATCCAACATGTTGCACCTTAAATTTAAGAAAGACACTTTAGGCTCAGTCCCGTCCGTCCGTCCGTCTCTCTGCTTGGTTTCCTCCTGCCATCGTCTCTGCAGAGAAGATTCCCATGTTTGCGTTTTTTTCTGTCCGTGGCGAGGAAAGTGAACCAAAAGCAGTTTGTGCGTCGGACGCAGCGTCTTCGGCCTGCGCTCACGTCACTGCAGCTGTTAAAGGAAAGTGCCTGAAGCCTCCTCTTCATTTCTGTCCCGGTGTATATTTCAGATAATAATAATAATAATAATAATAATAATAATGATGATGATAATAACAGTGTAGGTTGAATTCATTGGTTTGTCTTTTTTATATAATTCACGTTTTTACCTATGTAAAAAAAACAGAATACATATATATGTATATGTATATGTATCAAGTGTATGATGTACATTTTCAGTTCTATTTTTTTATTGTTTCTAATATGATGGATGTAAATCTCTTCTAATGAGACGATGAGACATGAATAAATACAAATACATCATCTGGAAACTAAAGAAACGGACGGTCTTTTAATGACTTGTTACGCCTGCAGACGAACTTTTCACTGTAACCACAAGTCTTTTATTTCTATTTTGTCATAAATGAGCACATAATGTTTATGAACAGTCTCATGGGGGGGGGGGCATTTAGTTTACTGAGGCCTTCAGGTGTTTTCCAAAGGTACAGAAAGGCTCAAATGTTACGTCCAAAGTCTCTGCGATAAAGACAAACTGGCCCACTTCCCTCCAGAAATGCTAAATGCTAATTTTTGACTTCTGATTCTGGGTAATGAATTTTTAAAAAAAGCTGTATAAGTGTCTTCCACCAGCAGAAAGATGGAACATTTCTTCTGTAATCACTAATTAGCTTCCTGTTGGATGCAGTAAAGCTTCTCTAGAGTTTGCAGATGATGCGATTTTAGTACTTTTTGAATCACAGGCATCGATAAATATTTGCATTATTCTTGAGGGTTTTTATTTCCTTTTCAAAAAAAAATGGCGGATAGGTAGCGACGCTGTAACCGTAATTCTGAGTGTGCGCCGGGACGAGAAGAGGATTCGCCAACTTCTGCTGACACGACTGGTTCAATGTGAGAGATTTCGCTTAATGTCAGAGATATTAATTAACGTCAAACATATTGATTACTATCGGACATATTGAATAAATGAGCTCGCCTGTCTCACCAAACTCACTCCTGTTTAAATTCATGTTTTTAGACCAACTGTCTTATTTCCTCTTGACATGTTCGTTATGCACTCAAAGTCCCTACAGAAGCTCCTCGTGTGTGTAAACTTGCTTGGTAATAAACACGGTTGTGATTGTTGGTTATTGATCAGCAAACAGCAGAGTAATCAGCATCGGATCCTCAGATCAGATCAACGCTCCTGTTAATGTACAGCTGCAGGAAACAAACGCACAAAGTCGTGTCTGTGTTTCCGAGTAGGATGGGTGTGTGTGTGTGTGTGTGTGTGTGAGTGTGTATGTGAGTGTGAGTGTGTGTGTGTGTGTGTGTGTGGGGGGGGTTCGGTGGTCTATCGCAGTCACATTTGTTTCAGATTTCATCCGAGTAAACAAAGCGAGGCAGGCAGACTCACTGGGGCCTCGGTAAATCAGGCCCAGACGAGCGTCCCGACCCGCTGGATTCCTCACACACACTGCTCTGCTGGGGACACACACACACAGGGTGTCTGATCTATCTGTGCAGGGCTGATTTTCCAGCCATGTTTATGGTGGTTGGGCTGTTTTTATTGTTCATCTTCAGCTCAACAACAACAATAAAGAGCCGATTCTTTTTCCTCCACTGAGTCAAACCAGGAACACACACACACACACACACACACACACAGTGTGTGTGTTGGCTGACAGAGGACAACATGTGTCTGGTACTGACCGCGATGGAAGAACTACTCACATCTTTTATCTGTTTTTCAGTTAAAGTAGTGACGCCCCTCTGCAGAAGTAAAAGTCCATCCTGCACTCAAAATCTCACCAAGCACAAAACTATAACCAGCAAAATCACACACACACACACACACACACACACACACACACCAGAAAACACTCCTAAAACCTGAACATCATCGGCGTGTCCCAAACGTCTTTATTGGAAAACGTTGAGTCCTGATTCAAAGCGGTTCAGGAGGTTTGTGGTGCCACAGTGACCCTCTGAAGCAGCAGGTTTCTGTCCGATCGGCTCTGGAAATCCTTAAAAACCCACACGATAAGAGGCGAAGCGCTTCCCCCCAGACCCTCCCTTTAATCCGACCATCTCACCGTAATTTAAGACCACAGACATGAAGACACGTGAACACCAGGCATCTATAAATCACTTTGCTTTATTTAAATCAGCGGTTGGCAGTTATGCTATAAACAAAAGACAAAAAGGACGACCAGCAAGAATAACTGTACTTGGCACTTGATGACCGTGTTGTCAAGAGGAAACTATACATTTACATTTGTCGGCCAAGTGCCTCCGATGTACACGTTAAGAGCCGAGACGGAAAACCACAAATACCAGCTTTGACGTGGTCTCCTTTTCCTGACACCAGATTCTCAATAAGATCACAAATAACCAAACCACTTTCTCTCCTGTGATCCCAAACCCACAAATTCATCTTCAGTACAGCCAAGAAAGAGGCAGCGGCGGAGGAGAGAGAAGAGCGGCCACGAGGAAACCTTCAGATTCCTGACTGACTGGACTCTTCAGTCCTCTAAACGTCCCACAGTTGGTCCATTCGTTGAACCCAGGATGCGTTCAGGGTTCGACTTCACATCCGTCACACAGTTTTTGGTCCTGATGACGTCGCCAAAATCATCCCGACATGCAACGACTTCAGCTGACGTCGTCTCCGCGGAAAACTGAGGCGTTTTTCAATGGAAAAGGTTGTAATCATATAAATCATCTCGCCTGACTTAAATATTCACGTGACGTGACAGTCGGTCAAAATTACTTCATTCCACTCTGTAAAAAGGAGTCTTGTTATTGCTGAGGGACAAAGTGAAACGATCACCTGCAACTAAAACTGATGATGTGGACGAAACAACCGGGCTGGTTTGATCTCATCACTACGACGGCGTATCAGGGCCACTGTACGTTAAACAATAACTGGAGATTGAGGTCATAAATTGGGATAAAAAACACCTTGGATGTTCTGAGATTCAAGTGATGAGTTTTCAGAGAAAAAACTTGAATATTCTCATAAATCTGGGTTTGAAAAAAAATAATCTGGTGATTCTGGGCTGAAATTATGAATTTTCGCTAAATCCAAAATATTTTACGATCCGATCTTATAAACGACGAGCAGCACGTCTGTGGTTCATTTTCCGTTTTCATCTCCAATATCCAAGATTTTATCACATAAATTTTGGAGTTTTTCCTCTGAATATTGCACCCCTTCCCCGGCTACGTAATTTCTAAAATTGTTTTTGTATTTCTTTTTTACATTCAGTGGCCCCGATACGCTGCTGTACATTAAAAATATACCGTGTTGGCTGATTGGGTTACGAGACACTGCGACACAGAGTAGAAGCAAAAGGCAAAACAGCTGAAAACGATAAATAAATCATGTCGACAGCTGTGTTAGCATCGCAAAGCTAAAGTTGATACCATTAGCTCTCATCTCATCACTTTTTAATCGAATTTCTACGTCGCTTGGCGAAAGAACACTCAGATTTAGCTCAACCAATGAGATCATTTATGATCCCAGAATCATTCGCATCATTAACTCCCACTGTTTGTCGGCGCTAAACTCCTTTTCTCCTCCCCGACCAACACGAGGAGTTACTCCCAATTGGAGGTTTCCTCTTACAAACAGGATATGTTTCATTTTGTTCATATGTGAACTATGAATTTCGTTCACCGCGCTGTAGAACTGCAGACTGACTGAACCCAGATCAGCCGTTCAGGGCAGAAAGCTTCACTGTGACCCTCAGTGAAACAACAACGAACAGAAGTCCGTCAGAGGAAAAAGGCAAAAACAAAACACACAAAGCACATTAATGATCAGGAACAGTGAAGGAAACAGAAGTAAGTAAACAAAACGTGGAATTGAAAGCGCGGTGCATTATTGTCACTAGAGGAATGAATAGCGATGATCCAGGACGGTCACATAACGGATCACAGTCCAGGATCCCAGGATCTAAAACTCTCCGGCTGGTTTGCATCGGTTAATTCCAGTATCTTTAAACCCGAGTTCTATTTCATATATCCTGGTGTTTAAATGACTGGTAGGTAGTAAAAGTGTTGGAATTGGTCCAGTAGATCACCTCAGCCGGCAGCCGCGAAACAGGATGCAATGATATAAGAGCTGTTATATCACTCTCTTCAAAGCCACCAGACTCCATTGATAAAAACAGTAATTTTACTATGTAGAACATGTGACTGTGTGTTGTGACTTTGTGGTGTTTGGAAAGGTTACTTCAGATCTAAACTAACCGTCTGAAAAAAACAGTCACAATAACACAAACAAACACAAACAAACTAACCGATGGAGGCAGCAGCAGAGCAGCAGCTCCTGTGTCCTGTTCTCTAAAATCCCTGTTTTTATGAATGTAGTCTGGTGTGTGTGCAGAGAGCGATATAACGGCTGTTTGTGGTTAAACCAAAAGGATCTTCCAGGTCTCTCTCTGTAGGGATCCTTTCCATGATGCTGTCACACACTTAGAATAACACTCTGAGCCTGTTAGTGGATCAAACAAGCTCTTTTAGTGGACCTACTGTGATCAGGTGCAGTTGTCCCAAAGGATCATGTTGCAGCCCGTTTGGTGTCTGCTGGCTGAGGTGATCTACTGGACCAGTTCCAACACTTTTAATACCTACCAGTCACTCACACACCAGGATGTGGACACAGAGAGGATCATGGGTTTAAAACTACCAGTATTACCCATTAAAGTTTTAGGTCTGCAACTAACTAATTATTCCTGCTAATTATTTTCTCTCAAATCAAATAATAATTTGCCATATGATTATCAGCAGTTTAATTTGTCAGCTGACTTAATTGATTTATCAGTCGAGCTTTGTCCTAAGAGGCTTCACATGCTCACAAACATGCTGCTTGTTTTAATTAACCTGACATGTCAAAATAAGAGGAACACCTCTGAATGTGAGAGCCATGTGGGTTTGATTGAGGGTAAATCATGTTTCTCGTTACTTTACAATCACAATTTCCCACATTATAGGACAATAAAAAGACTGCCTGCCATCTTTCTTGTAATTAATTCTTCCCCAACTAGTTTTAGGAGCTGCTCTGTGACTTAAATGGCGACGCAGGACGTTGACATGAAGTGTGACGGTCCTGGATCGAGACTAAGGAATGACCCGATGCTTCGTAGTCGCTGGGGAATGGAAACTGTTCTCTCACGACTCCTCTGTGATCTGAAATCGCTGGTTTGTTGTTGGTAAACTGGATACAGAGACAAATCAAACCCATTAAAAAGCTCCAACTGGCCCGTTTCCAAACGCCAAAACTCTGCTCACCACAACAAATCAAACCCTCCAACACCGAAGACAAGAAAACTCAAACATTTTTTTTGTCATCTCACGTCTTTGCACTTAAATCAGACCTCCTGTGGAAGATAAGAGCCGCTCAATGAGGCGAGCAAATGTTCCCACAAAGAGACGACGCGAGGACGGACAAGCGAGGCGCCGAGTTAAAAATGGCCGCCAAACTTTAAACCGGAAACATGTCGGGGGGGGGGGGGGGGGGGGGGGTGATCTGTGTTTTAAAGGACACAGCATGTAATGATCATGTGACACATTTTTCACATGGCGGAGGCCTCGTTTTCAAAAAAGGAACTTAAATGCAACACTAATAATCATAATAATAATAATAATAATAATCGTCATCATCTTCAACTTCAAAACAGCCAGGAGGTCATTGTGACCACAGGTGAGCTGCTCTCAGAAGGGGGGGGGGACTAAATTAGGACACCTGGACTTTATCAAAGTAAACTGGACTGTTTGAGCCTCTTTAATGCCTTCGGTGCTTATTTCACCTGTAAAGGAATAGTTCAACATTTTGGAAGACACGCATTTGCTTTCTCGCCAAGAGTTAGCTTAGCTTAGCTTAGCATAAAGGCTGGAAGGGGGGGGGGGCGCAAGAGTAAAACCAGCACATCGTGGTTTTCCAGGAGGACGTGAGAGGGACTACCTCTCGGCCGGCAACAACAACTTCAAAAAGTCGTGAAAATGATTCTTCCGCTCTGCTAATTATTCAGCGTGTGCACGTTTTCTTCTTCTTCTGCTCTCCTTGCAGGGGACAGACTGACGATTGTTCCACCGCTATGCTAATTCAGAGGAGAAGAAGAAGAACTGTTATCCCGCCGCGACACGTTTTCTGCTCCGTGTTCTTCTTCTTGTGCTCCTTCATTTCAATCACTCTCCTCAGTGCAGCGCCAGTCTCCCTCTAGTGGTGAGTTACAGTATGGCGACATGTTAAATGCACAAAAATAACGAACAGAGAAGGATTTTCTCCTCGTGAAAGTAGCAGAAGAAATTAATAAATGTATAAAAAAAAAATAGAAATGCTGTGTGAACCTCCGCATTTTAACGCAAAAATTTACTTAAATCATGTTTAGGTTCCTTCACAAGTCAAATTATTTAACAGAAAAGCACGCAGTGGAGGTGGAGCACTGTTTCAGCCCTGAGAGGCGTCTGCAGGTCTTCCTTTGAGGGCGGGGCAGCCTGTATGTAGCCTGAGAGGCGACACCCAGGGTGTTAAAAACCCCTCTCTGCTGCTCATTACTGTACTGTTACTATCACTACTAATGACTTTTATCAACTCTGCTCTGCTTCATGCCGGCCTGACGGTAAAGGGACAATGTTTAGAAATTAGTCAGCCAGGAAATAGTCAAGCAAAAACCCCCCACCCCCAAAAAAGCAGCTCGTCCAGGGTGCTGGCAGGCAGATTTTGTTACCTTAGCAGAGACGCTGACGAAGCCCGAAGGCTGAAATGCATCAGTTCTCTTGTGCTGCTGAACAAAAGGATAAACAGACTTCTCTGCTGACGGCTCGGTGGTTTTACACTTGGAGTCGAGCCGGCCAGGTGAGTTGTGTTTTACCTTCGGACAGCAGCAGAAGCTAAGCTAACCACCTCCAGCTGCAGCCCGACGGGAGCACTTATGAGAGCACTTCCTAAAATGTTGTACTATTCCTTTACATGGCACTGAAAACATCATTCTCAGTATTTCTGTGTTGCCAGTAAATATTCAAAAACTCCGCCATGAGACTTCTTACCCCAAATCTCCACATCCTTCATCCCTCTCTCCCCTCCTCCCTCCCTCCCCTACGGTGTGACCATCCAGACACATCAAGGTAAGCGATGCATGGATACCAGCTGACGGGGTGGATGGGTGAGGTGGGGTGGAGGGTGTGGGGGTGAGTGGGAAGTGTTTTTGCTCGTTTGTTTGCGTTTTATCTGACGGTGACGCCGAGCTTCTCCAGCACCCGCGTCCCTTTCTCCTGGTACTCCTCCCGCGTCATCCAGAAGTTGTCCTTGTCCTTCATGATGTCGGCCAGCACGGCGCCGCCCAGGAACACCATGTGCTTACGCCGCGGGGGGTCCTCTATCCTGATTTTGAATTTCTGCAGTCGAGGTGAGGAAAGGAACAAAAGAAGAGGAGAGCAGGGAGCGTTAACAGAGAACAGGAAGCGATAACAACATGCCGAACCGCCCCCACACCCCCTCCGTCTCTACGTCAGCTCCCTAAAACAGACAGAAGAAGATCGTCTTTTGATTACAGGTTGGAGCACCCCCCCCCATCTCCACCACCACCACCCCCACCCCCTGAGCGGCTGCAGCGAGCTTCCTCTCAGGGGGGGGGAGACGCAGGAACAATGAGATATTTTCAGCTTGTCATGGAGGCGGCTGAGAGCTGCTGAGGGCTGAAGACTGTGGCTTCAGCGCCGCCTGGTGGCAGGAACACGCTCAGCTCCCAGGAAGCTGAAAACTGACTCAAGGGGCAGTTTCCAGGTTTCCAGCCACCTTCCAGCTGTGGAAACCCACTTCCACTCAAATCAGTTAGTGTCTTTCTTTATCTAAAAAGTCAGTCAGACCACCATTTATTATAATAATGCAAACTGTGAAGATACAACCTGTAACGCTAAACCGAGTAACTGATTCACACTAATCAGTTTATCAATAATCAGCTATGGAAATATATTACTGTTGCTTATTAAGTGTAGCATAAAGTGTACAAACAACATAAAGCAGGAACAGCACAGTCTTGGCAGTGGGTTAGAGATCATTAACTGCTCTTTATGGACACGTTTCTCTTTGTGCATAAATAAAGATTGATTGTTTGACTGACTGAGTGACAGAAGCCACTTTGGATACATCAACAACAGCAAGTGTGCTGCACAATATAAAACGCTTTCTTGTGAAAACATTGTTTGGGTAATTTTCTGAAGGGACATTTGTCCATTTTAAATATATACAGTGTTTAACAACTGTCTCAGACCAGCTGTCATAAAAAGGAGAAAACACAAATATTTTAGAAATCTGTCAACAACTTGTTTCAAATTAAACATTGTATTATTATTTATCAGGCAAATAACAAAGTGGAACAACTAAATAGTCCTTATTCACATGTTTTAACCAGAGATCTTAATATCTAGTTTGACCTCCCTGATTGTTTTCATGGACTTTTCCACCGTCTCTTTTGTTATTGAGCTCCAAATAGTTCCCAGCTGTTCCCTCAGACTTGCTTTGGATTAAATTAGTGTGTGATCTATTTTTTAATCCAATAAATCCCAGATCTGTTCGATAGGATTCAAGTCTGGACTCTGACTTGTCCAGTCCATCAGTTCCTCTACTCCAGATTCCTTTTCCATCATTTCAGATCCATCATTGTGATTAAAGAGCTGCACATACTGGAGGGTTAACCATCACAGGAACTAAAGAAATAATCTGGTGATCAGTAATACTGTTAATTTAGGGCAGGGGAGGGAAACACCTTCCACTGGGTGGAGGTCTGATACATGTGTTAAGCTCTGTATGTATATAAAACATTATGTGACTGTTACTGATTATCTTTCCATGTAAAATAAGCTGAAGGTGAGGACAGATGTTTACGGTGCTCCAGTCTAACTCTGACAAGTCAACTGCACGCCTCATTTAGTTCATGTTCTAATTAGCAATAAATGCTAATAACAATAAGAGTCTGAGGGCTCATCAACAGCAGGAAAATCCAGATGTTTGACCTGCTGCTCCGTCTTAAACAGCTTCTGATCTATTGGGGGACGTTTCTGAGGCTGCACTCACCGACAGCTTGTCCACGTCTCCCTTCAGCACCCGCTCCAGGTACAGCTGCTTCAGCTCTCGCTCCAGGCGGGACGGCAGGCCGGGATACATGGTGGAGCCTCCGGACAGGACGATGTGCTTGTAGAACTCCGACCTGATGGGACCGGCAGAGAGACGGAGGATTAATGACGCGTTCTCGTGACGCCGCTCCGCCTTCGCCGGCTGTGAGGCGACTTCATGTTGACGTGTGAAGGTTGTTCATCATCGTCATTCTGCGTGGCGTGAAGCTCCGATCCCGTCCTATCTCTGTGAAAGCCGATCAGATTTGATTGACGGGCCGGCGACAAGGTGAGCAGCTGCTGCATCGTCTCTTTTGAGTCCAGTCTGGTGAAAACGGAGGATTTTACTGGATAAAACTGACAAACAAGCAGGCGAACCACAGAGTTTTTTATCAGGTAAAATCGTCTGTGGTTGCGGTACGCTACGTCACCACGGTGGCCACATCACCATGGCAACTCATGCTGCAAACTAAACCAGGTTATGTTCAGAGTTTGGGCTTAAAAATCAGCCGTGAAAAGCTCGGGCCTCTCTCTTTCTCCTCTCTGGGGGAGGACGTTACACAGACAAACCCGCTGAGCCCTTCATCAGCATCGGGTTGTCATGGTAACCTCCAGCATCCAGTGGGGGATGCAGAGGGTCTTTAAGCCACACAGTGAACAAACGTTACGCAGCAGATCATCCACACACTTCAGTGTTTATACGTGTATAATAATATAAATATGTATTTGGCGTTTTTACTCTTGTACATTTTATAGTGTACATTTCATTTGGTACTTTATTTTACTCATTTACAAAAAATAAAAATAATCCTGGTACTTTCTATGCTGCTACTGTAACACCAGAGTTCCCCCCCAGGGATCAATAAAGTATTCTATCTATAATATAGTATATATATTATGGCAACAACTCTATTTATCAGGTGTGTGTTGGGAAGAGTTTAGTGTTAAATGTTGTAACAATCTTTTTAAGTTAATCAGTCAAATGCTACACAGAACTTAATTCAGAGCACCATGAAAGAACAAACTAATTAATGTGAACCCTCCTGAGCACAGACCCAAAAACAGAAACATATAATATATCAATAAATTCATTAAAACAGACAGAAGACAAAGAAAACGGCTCCTCGTAGTAAAACAGAAGTGCTGCTCCTTTCAGATGAGTTCAGTTCAGTTCAAAGCACTGAAGGGGCTGGGCTGGGTGTGTGAGAAGGAGGTCCCTTAATAACCTCCTGTGGTGCAGTTATTCTAACCCAAACCGTCATCTTCTCCTAAACCTAACCGGCCTGCAGCTGGAGACAGACGACAGCTAAAGAAACCTGAAGGATGGAAGTTAACCAAGCCTACAAATGAAGCCTGAAAGACCTCCATCACCTCTTCACTCCAGTGAAACACAGGGATGAGGCTGCAGGATGCTGTGAATCGAGGAAACGAGTCCCGCCGGCTCACCTGGTGTCGATATCCGCGGCCTGGATGGTGTTGAAGAGCAGCTCGGCCACGCCCACCCCCTCCACGTTGATCAGGTGCGGCTGGAAAAGAGCTTCAGGGGCTTCGAACCTCTCGCCTCCCACCTTGATCACCCTGCCGTCCGGGAGCTGAGGACACACACACACACACACACAGGACGTCATCAGGCTGTTACACACACACACACACACACACACACACACACACACACACACACACACACACACACACACACACACACACACACACACACACACACACACACACACACACAGGACGTCATCAGGCTGTTACACACACACACACACACAGACACACACAGACACACACAGACACACACACACACACACACACACACACACACACATACACACAGGACGTCATCAGGCTGTTACACACACACACACACACACACACACACACACACACACACACAGGACGTCATCAGGCTGTTACACACACACACACACACAGACACACACACACAGACACACACACACACACACAGACACACACACAGACACACACACAGACACACACACACAGACACACACACACAGACACACACACACACACACAGACACACAGACACACACACAGACACACAGACACACAGACACACAGACACACACACACAGACACACACACACACACACACACACACACACAGACACACACACACACACACACACACACACAGACACACACACAGACACACACACAGACACACACACACAGACACACACACACAGACACACACACACACACACAGACACACAGACACACACACAGACACACAGACACACAGACACACACACACACACACACACACACACACACACACACACAGACTCTCTCTGAACTGACCGTGTACGACTCCACCAGCACCGTCGTCTCCAGCGCCAGCTTCTGCTCCTGCTCGATGTTGTAGCCGACGTAGCAGAGCTTCTCCTTCATCATCCTCACCGTCTCAAAGTCGGCCGAGTGGTTGAAGGCGTAACCTCGCAGCAGCAGCAGCTGGTGGACAGACAGACAGACAGACAGACAGACAGACAGACAGACAGACAGACGGTGACATCTTTACCAAAAATGAACCAAAAAAGAAAACCGGACGGTTCAGATCGTAAAACGAGTTTTGACATGTGAAAATATGAATCATTTTCACATCTAATTCAAGATTCCTTCAGAGAAATTACTTTTTTAAATCATGTACTTGTGTATCTGTCAAAAAGTCCTGATGCTTCACAATAAAAGCCTCCTCGTATGGCAGCTGAATGCTTTTAATGTGAAGCAGCAGGAACCTTTTTCAGCTCTACCGAGTCGCCGTTTCGGTCCCGAGAAGAAGCTTCTTCAGATTCTCGGTCCAACTGTGTGACTCGGTGCATCTTTACATACCCACATGTTCAGAAGGAAACGTAGAGACAGTGAGCTGCTGCCGGTACCTTGATGAGGTAGCGCGTTATGTCCCGCCCTGCGATGTCCAGGCGTCGGGTCAGGTGGGGCAGAGAGAAGCCTTCGTACACCGGACAGATGTGAGTGACGCCGTCACCGGAGTCGACCACCACGCCGGTCAGCAGTCCTACAACAAGGAAGAGGAGAAGCGTTCCTGCTCATCACAGCTGTTGGTTTTGTTCTTGGATCCTCTCCAGCATTTCTTATCTTTCTGTCTCGTCTGATTAATGGAGAAAATGTGTGATACACAAAATTACAGCCCGCTAAAGCGGATTGTTAAACAGCCACCTTTCAGAGGCAACGCCACTCTCTTGCACTGAATTGTGGGTAAATCGTTGCGTTTATACAACTTCATGGATTTCACGAACTTACTGGGAAGTGCGAACTGGACAAGACGAGTGCGTCAAAGCTGCCTCACAAAGAATAAATGCTTCGGTGACACGAGGAGCCGCTTTAGCCGCGGTCATCTACTCGGCCACAAAGAGCCCGGCGAGTCCGGCCGGTCCAATCAGAGAGCAGCGACCCGATCTGTGGCAGCTTTAGTAGCTCAGCACCTTCGGCCTCATTCGGCCGTACAGAACCCCGAGGATGTTAACTTTTAACACTCTCTACGGCAAAACCAAAGCCAGTGATTCACCTCAGGCTCCTGGGGGTTTGTTCACAGCATGCAGGCTTGATGAGCGTTAACGGAGGCAAACCCACCTTGAGCGTAGAGAGTGAGGACGGCCTGGATGGCGATGTAGACTCCTGTGAACTGGTACGTTTCAAACATCACCTGGCAGGAGAAACACAGAGTATCAGCCGACTGGACAAGAGCACAACTTAAGCTGCGTCGTCTTAAATCACACTTCACCTCGATGATCTTCTCCCGGTTCTTGGTGGGGTTCATGGGCGGCTCCGTCAGGAGGATCTTGCAGTCGCGGGAGTTGATGTTGAGTTTCTCGGGGCCGAAGGTGTAGTCCCACAGGTGCTTCATGTCGTCCCAGTTCCTGACGATGCCGTTCTCCATCGGGTAGTTCACCTCCAACATGGAGCGCAGCTCGCTGGCCTCGTCCCCGACCATCAGGTCCTGCCAGGGGTCAGAGGTCACCAGCTGGCATTAGAGCTTCACCTGGAGTCTCTCTGTCACAGGAGCTCACAGCCACAACTGTCTGATTAACTCTTGTAAGGTGTTCAGGTTTGTGGTCTCCGATTACATCTGTTCTGATGTTCTTCATCAAAAGAAAAATCATACAATTAATCATTCTTTCAAACTCAGACTCGTCAATATGAGCCAAGGCCAATGCGTCTGAGCTTGAAAAAATTATTAATCATGTCATTTTTTCTCCACATAACCTGACCGAGGATCCACTTTTCACCACAGTGGAAACCTCCAGATGAACCCAGTGTGTTTCCACTGGGTCCAAATTAAGCTCCCAGGAGGTTGTTTTACCCCCCAACAGCCCCTGATGGTCCTTTTCACTAACACAGGGACTCTGGCGCTGAGTATTTCGGATTAATCGAGTACTTGCATTTTATTTCAGCCACTGTTTTTCAAGGCAGATCAGTAAAAATGCGGCAACCAGATTACATGGCCGACTCCATGTGTGTGTGTGTGTGTGTGTGTGTGTGTGAAGAGCTGCAGGTCTAAGCCACACACACACACACACACACACACACACACACACACACACCTCTGTTAGCGTTGTGTGGAGGTGTGAATGTGTTTATTTGTCCTTTAGAACATAACGGCTGTGAAACAGCCAGAATACAACGTCTCTTTTCTCTGATTCTCTTCACACCTGCACAGACTGATTCTCCTCCTCATCGTCGCCGGACTTTAAGACTGAAGGAACCTTTTTAAGCTCTTTAGCTTCAGGTACTTCAGGAGGGGAAGTGAGAGCTAGAGCTGATCACTGTGATCTGAATGAAAAGAGACTTACCTTGATTTCTATGTTGCCCACTTTGGCTGTGGAGCGGATGATCGGCCGGCCAACCAGCGCCGGGAAAATGTGTTCGGGGAAGTTGGAGCCAGCGTAGCCGCACTTGACGAACTGAGACGGGAAAGAAAGAAGAGAAGAAGCAAAAAGACCTGTTACAGTATTTATAATAATTACATTTACCGAGTCACAGGTTTTACTGGAGCTCAATCTGGTTCGTTAAAGTCAGACAGAGTAAAATGATTTTACAGTCAGACAATAATTGATCAGGCCTCCGATAAACAAACACTGTTTGAACTTTTTGTTGTTGTTTTTTACCCGTTTTTACTTGTTGTATTGCACTTTTATTTGTATTTTGTACGGCGACCTTGAGAGCCTTGAAATAAAATGTATTATTATTATTATATAAATAAATGAGACTGAGAACTTTTAATCAAGTCTAGTTTTAGTTTTTATGACACTTTTCCTCAGATAATCAACACTGCAAACCAAAAACACACGATGATCATGTCAAAAGTTCCACTAATATTCAGTGTGAGATCATATGAGCCACTCTATGGACATTTGGCTTCGGCACAAACCCTCTCAGTATTGATCCAGACAGGTGACCACAGGTAAAAGCAGAGAACACCTTAGTGTGGCTGATCAAAAATGTCCTCTTACACTTGAGGTTTAACTGAAACTACACATCAGTTCTTAACTATCAATGTTGATGTTCGCACACAATCAGGCTCGACAAACACTTCTTTTCATTATTGATTATTACTCAGTTTAAAACACACAGACTTTTGTTGTTTTGTTTTTTTGGCCGTATCTGCTTGAAGAGTAAATCAAACTGGGCGAAGGTTTCTTTATTGGTCTCTTTCACTTCCTTTCGTTTTGCTTTTGAATTGAACTGCTTTTGTTTGACTGGGTTTAGTGGAAGGAGCCGTTTTCTGTCTGTGCTGTACGTTTCTGCTTTCGCTTTTCTGTACAAGGTAGAGAGTTTGTTTTGTTACCTTGAGTTAAAAGTACTGACACAGGATTATTAGGCTCTGATCTAACCAAGCAAATGGTCATACAGTTAAACTTAGACTCTTTTTTAAAAGAGCTGCTGATTAATTATTGATTATTGTTTCAGCTCTGCTACACAAACGTCCCTCTGAGGCTTGAGACCAATTTAATTCTAATGTTTAGAGGGTTTATTATTCCATTTCAGCTTTTTTTTTTACTGAGAATGACTCACCTGTGGTCAGTATTTCTCTTTTTATCCGTGTTTCTCTGATGACTTTCTTACCCTGAAGCTCTTGTTGTTGTTTTTTCACTTCTACTTTCTACTTTTCTCTGACTTTACTGAGGCAACTTCCTTATTTAGTACACGCACTTGGAGATAAACCTGTTGGTACAGAAGTCCTGAGGTGTGTATCCCAGCAGGGGCAAACACCCCCCCTCCTCTGTGTGGCCCTGGCGCGTGCAGACAGCGCTGAAGTCCAGTCAAGCTGCTGAAAGCTGCTGCACATCTGACAAGTTTCCTTAAAAGGACGAGCCGACTGAGCGAGTCACGCATGCGCACTGCTTCACTTCTCACTGAGCTCCAGTCATTTCGCCAACAAGCATCGTGTGCGACACTTTTAATAAAGACATGCATGCAGCTGGACGGGTGTCTGATGAAATCCTGCTCAGGTGGCACAAAGTGAGGAGGCTGCTGCCCTTTTTTTAACGAGGGCGGGGCCGTTTGCATGAGCCACCGAGCTAACCTGGCTAACTGGGGGTGACATACAGGAAATGGTGATTCTGCTCAGACAAAATAAGCTTCATCTCTCTGATTAAAACTCGCCCATGAAGCTTGTGTCTGCTGGTTCTGCTTCAGGCTCTCAGTTTTTAATAAACAAAGCGTAATATGAAGCTAGCTAGCTAGCTAGCTAGGGCTAACCACAAGTTCGGAAGTCAGTATTTTAAGTTATGGCTTAAACTACTCAGACACCTGAAGATGTTTAAATCCTGCCTGATGACTGGAAGAGATGGTTGTTGTTATAATGTTCAGTTTAACTGTGCAGCAGCTAGCTAGCTGTCAGTGCTGCTACACCAGCAAAGTTACGAGCTAGCCAAACTCAGCTAACTAGCATAACGAGCTTAATGTGACTCTTTTAATGTGACTTTCGTGGCTAAACGGCGGAAAATTCACAGATCTCAGCTGTGTCCCTGCAGCAGGTCTGAATGAGGAGGTGAATCCAGCTGACAGACACATTCCTAACACATCCCACCCAGGCGAGCTAACGCGTTAGCCTGCTAGCTCCTCGTTACTTCCTGTTTCCACTCCTCTCCCTTTTCTTCCCAGAACTGCGCCGCCGAGAGCGACATTTAACAAGACCGCCGGTTGTCAAACTCACCCCGGTTCCGTTGTCACAAACCACGACTTTTCTCCCTTGACTGTCCATGTTTGGTCCCTGAATTCAGCAGCAGCCTCCCACTGCCTGCACAACCAGCTAACGCCAAGCTAGCCCAGCACCCGGAAGCAACACGCCCAGCACTTCCGGCGTCGCTCCTTCAGAATAAAACCACTATCTCCACAACGAGGAGGCTGCATTTACTCCAGTTCTGCACTTAACTAAAATTTTTAAATACTTACTTTTCCGCTGCTTCGCTACAATTCAGAGGCAAATATTGTGGCCCACTTTTTACTCCACTGCAGATCCACCTTAATAATTCAAAATACAACTAACAGATACATTTTGATGTAAAAAATTTAGCTCAAGAAAAAACCTTAATTGGTGTCCTGGGGAGAAATGTAAAAGCTTTGCAAGCAAGTAGTTAAAATTCACGAACACATTACTGAGTACTTTTTATTTGTAGTACTTTAAAGCGTTGGAGCTTTGAGCTGTCAGACAAATGAGTAGAAGTAGGTTGTAAACTTGCATAAGATGGAAACACTCAAATAAAGTACAAGTACTATGAATGTCTACTCTTGCACAGTACTTGAGTCGGTTTAGTTGCATTGCTCCACTGAACACTGAGTAAAGAAAGTTTGAACTCAATGGAAATAATAATCAGAAATATGTAATTCTGATAAATATTTCTGATGGTAAAATGGTTCCACACCAATTTGTTGAAACGTCATTACTACTCCAAAAACCTTTTTAAACCAGCAGCAGCTGAATTCTTGGTCACGTTGGGAGGCGGCACAACCAGTAATAAAAACATGATGACTCAGGTGTTTATCACCAACTGTGTAAATCAGAGGGAGGAAACAGAGGAGGAGCAGAGCTTCAACGTCACACTGCAGAACTGAAAGTAAAGTCAGTCAGAGTGGCAGCCAGGCAGCCGTGGAGACACGTCTGTGTTTCTGTCTGAAGAAAATCCAGACTGACTTCATCAGGTCTCCTCAACAACACAGCAGAGCCTCTGCCAAACACTGGTGAGTACAGATGATCACATTTACAGCTTCAATCACCAGGATCAACACAAAGCTTCAGCTCCGCTCAGCAGGAAGTTCCACATTTCACACTTGTGACGTTGGTTAAAGTAGAACTACGGCTGTTTGTCCAGCGACCACTTTAACAGCTTTAAACAGCCTCTGTGTGTCAGCTCTCAGGACTTTAGGGACTTTAAACTGATTCTCTGTGGTTTGGAGTTTAGTTTCACTCTCACTTTCCTGCTGTCATTACTGTTTACTGATCACTACATGCAGCCATACTGCTTCCTGTTTCCTCTACTGCTTCACAATAAAGGCTTTCCAGCAGAGAGCCAGCAGGAGGCTTTTAATGTGAAGCACCAAGAGGAAATGGAACATGTTTCTCATCAGGTATTCAGGGAACAGTGAGGATCCTGGGCGTCGGCCAAAACAGTGATGTCACATAGATGAAACTGAACACGACTGACTAATATCATCACTTTGCACCCAAAGTACCTGAAACATTTAGTCCCAGGAATCTTTTTTCAAGGAACTTAAAGGCTCCTTCAGCCAGTTGTTGTCTAAAAGACCTGTGAAGATCAGGAAAGTTAGCCCGCTGACGCCTGTAGGCTCCATCATATCTTAAAGAGCTCATGGTACCGTACTACCCCACTGGAGCTCTGAGCTCCCAGACTGCAGCCGACTGGTGGCTCCTAAAGTCCTCTGAAGTAGTGATGGAGCCAGAGCTTTCAGCTATCAGGCTCCTCTCCTGTGGAATCTGCTTCCAGTTTGGGTTCGGGAGTCAAACACCTCTACATTTCAGAGAGGGTCAAAAACCTCCACTTAGTGATGAAGCCTATAGTTTAGGGCTGGTTCAGGCCTTGGACCAGCCTCTAGTGATGCTGCTGTAGGCTCAGACTGCCGGGGGATGTTATTATTATTCATGTATTAACTATTGTCATGTTTTCCACTGGTACCATGTTTTTAGTTTTTTGACTACACTGTTCTTCCTTTTCTTTCCCACTGTGTGCAGACATGGCTGCTGCAAACTATCTGAGATCTGAAGATCAGTTTCTGTGCTCCATCTGTCTGGATGTGCTCACTGATCCCGTCACCACACCATGTGGACACAACTTCTGCAAAACCTGCATCACTGAACACTGGAACACTAACGACCGGTTTCTGTGTCCCTTGTGTAACAAGGCTTTTACCACAAGACCTGATTTGTGTGTCAACACTTTGCTCTCTGAGATGGTCTCTCAGTTCAGACAGTCAGCTCAACAGGACGCCAGCAGCAGCAGCTCAGAGCAACAAGTGTCCAAACCAGGAGAAGTTCCCTGTGACGTCTGTGCTGGAACCAAACTGAAGGCCCTGAAGTCCTGCCTGGTGTGTCTGGTCTCCTACTGTGAGACTCACCTGGAGCCTCATCTGACAGCTTCACGTCTGAAAAGACACCAGCTGATCGACCCTGTGGAGAACCTGGACAGCAGGATGTGTACGAAGCACGATAAACCTCTGGAGCTGTTCTGTAAGACCGACCAGACGTGTATCTGTGTGCTCTGCTCTGTTTTAGACCACAAGACACATGAGTTTGTTCCTCTGAAAGAAGAATATGAAGGACAGAAGGCCGAGCTGGGGAAGACAGAGGCTGAAATCCAGCAGATGATCCTGAAGAGACGACTGAAGATTGAGGAGATCAAACGGTCAGCTGACCTCAGTCAGGAAGATGCAGACAGAGAGATAGCAGAAGGTGTTCAGGTCTTCACTTCTCTGAAGGAGCGTGTTGAGAGAGGCCAGGCAGAGCTCATCAACACCATCAAAGAGAAGCAGGAAAGAGCAGAAAAACAGGCCCAAGCTTTCATCAGAGAGCTGGAACAGGAAATCTCTGAGCTGATGAAGAGGAGGACTGAGGTGGAGCAGCTCTCACGCTCTGAAGACCACCTCCATCTCCTCCAGAGTGTCCAGACCCTCAACACCAACCAGCCTCCAGCCACCAGGGACTGGACAGAGGTCAGCGTCCCTCCACCGTCCTATGAGGGGACTGTGAGCAGAGCTGTGGCTCAGCTGGAGGAGGATCTCAGTAAAGAGATGATCAAAGCTGAGCTGAGGAGGGTCCAGCAGTTTGCAGTGGATGTGACTCTTGATCCTGATACAGCAAATCCTGATCTCATCCTGTCTGATGATGGGAAACAAGTGTATGATAGTGATGTGGAGAAGAATCTCCCAGACAATCCAGAGAGGTTTTCTAAGTCTACCTGTGTCTTAGGAGAGCAGAGTTTCTCTTCAGGCAGATTCTACTTTGAGGTTCAGGTTAAAGAAAAAACTGAATGGACTTTAGGAGTGGCCAGAGAGTCGATCAACAGGAAAGAGATCATCATACTGAGCCCTAAGAATGGTTACTGGACTGTATGGTTGAGGAATGGGAATGAGTACAAAGCTGCTGGTAACCCTTCAGTCCTTCTCTCTCTGAGGTCTCAGCTTCAGAAGGTGGGGGTGTTTGTGGACTATGAGGACGGTCTGGTCTCCTTTTATGACGTAGATGCTGCAGCTCTCATCTACTCCTTCACCAGCTGCTCCTTCACTGAGAAACTCTTCCCCTTCTTCAGTCCGGGTAATAATGATGGAGGCAAAAACTCTGCCCCTCTGATCATCTCTCCTGTACACGCAGTAGACTGATGACTTCTCTTATTTCATGTGATGATTTACTGCATTTAAGAGAGTGAATGAACATTTATAGTGTCAACGAAATATCTGATTTCATACAGAATCTGTTTGCTTTGGTGATTGATTTATATGGATCCATCACAGAGGAAACACGTCAGTTTGCTGATTTTTGGGTCATTTGTTTCTGTTTTATTACTGTTCTTCTATTTGATGTGCAGCCACAGAAAACATGCTGCTGAATATTTCACTGTGTCGTCAACAGTTCGGTCCATTACATACCTGCAGTGTCTACAGAGAACAGCTTGTCTTTGTTATGACGGCTACAAAAACTTAATGGACAAAGTCATTAATAGAACTGATGCAGAATTTTCTATGTGATGTGAAAAGTGGTTTGGTGAATTACTGGTGGCTTTGGTCAGTTTTTATGTGGTTTGTGAATAATTTGTGGTTCATGGTGAATAATCTGTAAATGTGTGACAACAATGGAGAGAGGTAATTACTGGATTTAAAGACATTAAAGAGCTGTTTCTGCCAATCATCAATAAATAGTTTGAAAAATGGGCTTTGATTCTGTGGAAATCTTCAGGGTTTTAACCGTTTGCCTTCAGCCCGACCGTGTGCTTCCTGCTGTTTGACTAAAATGACTTTTACCTTCTTCACATGTTCAGTAAAATCCACACGTCGTCCTGCTTGTGAATCATTTCATTGGTGCAGCCTGAACTCACTCATCTCCCTGGCAGGTTTTGGGGTGAGTACGGGAGAGACGGCCGGGACGGATATGATGAGGGTCACATGACTGACGGGGGAGGGCGGCCGACCAGACTGCTCCTCTTCCCAGCTTCTCACAATAAACTCACATATGAACTCATCCTTTCTGTCTTAAACTGTAACATAACACCTCACTCATCAAAAACACTTCATTCACCTTCAAACTCCTGAAAATGCTCAGAAAAGGGGAAAGTTTGAACACCTACAGTTCTGTGACAACTGAAGACCATGTGACACGGTCAAAAACTCTGGAAGAAGACAACAAGTGGCCCTTGAGTTGAGAGTTTTTGGCAGACTGACGTTTTCAAACTAAACAAAATGATGTTTTCCAACGGCACACTCTGGTTTCACTTTATAACAAGAAGAAACATCTGTGGTATCAAATACTGAGATATCACATGATGTAAATATAAAGTATTGATTAAGATGTGGTAGGAACTGATACACGATGGTTAGTATGACAGGAGTGTTGATCAAATAACCAAGGTAGTAGAAGATGTAACCAATCAATAAGCATGAAACAATGCAACCAAATATCACATTTTATACTCTGTTTTAAATATAGGATTTTTTTTAACACTTTGTTTAAAAAATGCAGAAAGAGGAAACCAGAACCTTAAAGGTGTAAATTGACGTGAAAGTATTGTTTAAAAAGTGTTGAGGAGGAGCTGGAACCTAATAGTGCCAGCAGATGGTGCTGTAGGATAAAGACAAAATAATAGCTGCTCAGTGGAAGCTCACAAGGTCGGACAAAGTGATCAGGTCAAGTGGAGTTCAGAGGGACAAACTCC
Source organism: Pempheris klunzingeri (assembly GCF_042242105.1). Classification (NCBI taxonomy): domain Eukaryota; kingdom Metazoa; phylum Chordata; class Actinopteri; order Acropomatiformes; family Pempheridae; genus Pempheris; species Pempheris klunzingeri. Next base: position 1,728,754 of record NC_092014.1, read on the forward strand.
TCCTCATCAAAGGTGGTATAATTTCATTGGGTGGGGAAAGATGCTAGGGGGCAGGCAGATGCTGGTTTTGGGTTATAAAAGATGGAACCTGTGCATTGTTTAGTCAGAACTGTTTGTTTGGGCTTTGTTGTCGACAATAAACCTCCACTGTGCTGAACTCTGAACTCTCCCGGTGCCTATTTGGATGATTTACTCTTTGGTTTTTGACACTTTGAAGAACCTGGATGGAGAAGATTGACCCAGAAAAGATAAGAATGACGATAAAAGTGATGAGAGCACAGAAAGAAAATGTAATGTTGATCACCATAAACAAAGTGGTGTAAACTCTTTAAAGCTTCCCACTGTCACCAGACGTTACAGTTACACTCCACAGCCTGATGGTAACGTCAGTACATGATGCAAAACACAATGTCTGCTTACCTTCATCTTCATCAGCAGCCACTGTGCAGTAGAAACTCTATGACGTCTCTATTGAGGCTAACAGACAGTTTTAGACTCTGAAGCATTAGTCCAAGACTTAAGAAGCACTCATTGTGATGATGGAATGATTTCACCAGTACAGACAGTTTAAAGTCCTGTTAAAACTGGGAATAAAGGAGCAGTTTCCTGTTTTCATCTGTAGTTTCCTGCAGTGCTTCTTCTTGCAGGCAACAACACAGACCGACAACAATAATTCAAGTTCTGTTTGCTGAAAGTCGACCTCATTGTTTCAGGTTAAATTTCAACACTGACTACAAAATAATATTGTCTGGTCTCTCTGGAATGGAATCCTGAGAACCTGGGAGCTGTGTTGTCGGGGGCTATGGCCCCTGATAGGGTCTCCAAACGCAAAGTGGTTCCAGGGGAGGGGCCAGAGTAAGAGCGGTTCAAAAACCCTGTATGAAGAAGAAGCTAAAGAGCAACGTACCCTCACCCGGGTTAGGGAATCCGGGACCCCCTTCTGGAGCCAGGCCAAGCCCAAAGGAATACCGTAGCACTGCAACCCTGTGGGTACCTGGCATGCAGACCCCCAGCATTGTAGACTGGCTGTAGGGACACAGAACATCACCTCTCTTTTGAGGAAAGAGTTGGAGCTGGTGCGGGAGGCTGAGCCCTACCAGTTAAGACATAGTTGGGCGTCGGCTCTGGAACCAAACTCCTGGAGAAGGGCTGGACTCTCTCCTTTTCCAGAGTTGCCCAGGGTGAGAGGCGCCAGACGGGTGTGGGGATACTCAGGAGGGAGTCCCCGGCTGAGTGTTGGAGTTCTCCCCAGTGAACAAGAGGGCCGCCTCCATGTGACTACGGGTTGCTGATTGTTGTGTGTGCATATGAACCTTACAGCAGTTCAGAGTATCCGGCCTTCTTGGAGGCTCTGGATGGATCAGATGGTGGGAGAGGCGGCCGGACAGACCTGGTCGGCCCAAAAGTGTAGTGAGGGTTTGCTGGGAATGTCTGGTGGAGGCCCCTGTCCTGGAGGTCTTCAACTCCCACCTCCAGAAGAGTTTCTCTTACATCCCAGGGGAGGTTGGGGACATGGAATCCCAGTGGGCCATGTTCAAAGCCTCCATTGCAGAGGTGGCTGCTGAGAGCTGTGGCCAGAAAGTCATCGGTGCTGGACCAAGAATCCGCTGTTGGATGCCAGCGGTGACGGAGTCCATCAAGCTGAAGAAGCAGGCCTTTTGGGCCTGGCTGGCTCAGGGGTCTCCTGAAGCAGCAGATCGGTATCAGGCATCCAGAAGGTCGGCGGCTTCAGTGGTCACTGAGTTCGAGGAGGCTATGGAGAAGGACTTTTGGGTGGCCTCAAGGAACTTTTGGCAAACCATTCAGCGGCTCAGGAAGGGAAAGCGGGGCTTGGCTCAGGCTGTATTCAGCCGGGGAGGAGAATCGCTGACCCAGACTGGGGATATTGTTGGGCGGCGGAAAGAACTCTTTGAGGAACTCCTGAACCCAATCAACACAGAGTCTGAAGACTCGGGGGAAGCAACACAACAACAAATAGTGTTGTCTGGTCTCTCTGGAAGACTCATCCAACAAAAACTGGTGTGTACCTTCATTTCAGCAGGGCACATTTCTGGAGGCCTGACAGCCTCCTCATATCTGACCACTTGTACATGACTCCCTGCTGCACTGCAGCAACAACAACAGGTGGACCACCGACTGCTGCTGCCAACCAGAACGACCACTAGATGGACCACAACAGAGGGATGATGAGCCCAAAGTGAGTGTACTGCTGCCATGCCGAGGACCAAACACTCCTGGTACATGTGAGCGAACACACCGTCCGTCATGTTCAGGATCATCACTCATGATGGCCGAGGACCCGACCAACAGCCTCACACCAGTCTCTGCAGGAGGAGACGCCAGCTACAGTAAAACCTCCCTCCTCCACCTGTTGGGTGCAGAACCACCTTTGTTCCATATTAACAGAGAAGACTGGGGAGTTTCCCACCAACTGTGTAAATCAGGGGGAGGAACCAGAGGAGGAGCAGAGCTTCAACGTCACACTGCAGAACTGAAAGTAAAGTCAGTCAGAGTGGCAGCCAGGCAGCCGTGGAGACACGTCTGTGTTTCTGTCTGAAGAAAATCCAGACTGACTTCATCAGGTCTCCTCAACAACACAGCAGAGCCTCTGCCAAACACTGGTGAGTACAGATGATCACATTTACAGCTTCAACCACCAGGATCAACACAAAGCTTCAGCTCCGCTCAGCAGGAAGTTCCTCTTTTCTCATTTCACACTTGTGACGTTGGTTAAAGTAGAACTACGGCTGTTTGTCCAGCGACCACTTTAACAGCTTTAAACAGCCTCTGTGTGTCAGCTCTCAGGACTTTAGGGACTTTAAACTGATTCTCTGTGGTTTGGAGTTTAGTTTCCCTCCACTTTCCTGCTGTCATTACTGTTTACTGATCACTACATGCAGCCATACTGCTTCCTGTTTCCTCTACTGCTTCACAATAAAGGCTTTCCAGCAGAGAGCCAGCAGGAGGCTTTTAATGTGAAGCACCAAGAGGAAATGGAACATGTTTCTCATCAGGTATTCAGGGAACAGTGAGGATCCTGGGCGTCGGCCAAAACAGTGATGTCACATAGATGAAACTGAACACGACTGACTAATATCATCACTTTGCACCCAAAGTACCTGAAACATTTAGTCCCAGGAATCTTTTTTCAAGGAACTTAAAGGCTCCTTCAGCCAGTTGTTGTCTAAAAGACCTGTGAAGATCAGGAAAGTTAGCCCGCTGACGCCTGTAGGCTCCATCATATCTTAAAGAGCTCATGGTACCGTACTACCCCACTGGAGCTCTGAGCTCCCAGACTGCAGCCGACTGGTGGCTCCTAAAGTCCTCTGAAGTAGTGATGGAGCCAGAGCTTTCAGCTATCAGGCTCCTCTCCTGTGGAATCTGCTTCCAGTTTGGGTTTGGGGGTCAAACACCTCTACATTTCAGAGAGGGTCAAAAACCTCCACTTAGTGATAAAGCCTATAGTTTAGGGCTGGTTCAGGCCTTGGACCAGCCTCTAGTGATGCTGCTGTAGGCTCAGACTGCCGGGGGATGTTATTATTATTCATGTATTCACTATTGTCATGTTTTCCACTGGTACCATGTTTTTAGTTTATTGACTACAGTGTTTTTCCTTTTCTTTCCCACTGTGTGCAGACATGGCTGCTGCAAACTATCTGAGATCTGAAGATCAGTTTCTGTGCTCCATCTGTCTGGATGTGCTCACTGATCCCGTCACCACATCATGTGGACACAACTTCTGCAAAACCTGCATCACTGAACACTGGAACTCTAACGACCGGTTTCTGTGTCCAGTGTGTAAAGAGGCTTTTACCACAAGACCTGATTTGAGGGTCAACACTTTGCTCTCTGAGATGGTCTCTCAGTTCAGACAGTCAGCTCAACAGGACGCCAGCAGCAGCAGCTCAGAGCAACAAGTGTCCAAACCAGGAGAAGTTCCCTGTGACGTCTGCGCTGGAACCAAACTGAAGGCCCTGAAGTCCTGCCTGGTGTGTCTGGTCTCCTACTGTGAGACTCACCTGGAGCCTCATCTGACAGCTTCACGTCTGAAAAGACACCAGCTGATCGACCCTGTGGAGAACCTGGACAGCAGGATGTGTACGAAGCACGATAAACCTCTGGAGCTGTTCTGTAAGACCGACCAGACGTGTGTCTGCATGCTCTGCCCTGTTTTAGACCACATAGGACATAAGTTTGTTCCTCTGAAAGAAGAATATGAAGGACAGAAGGCCGAGCTGGGGAAGACAGAGGCTGAAATCCAGCAGATGATCCAGAAGAGACGACTGAAGATTGAGGAGATCAAACGGTCAGCTGACCTCAGTCAGGAAGATGCAGACAGAGAGATAGCAGAAGGTGTTCAGGTCTTCACTTCTCTGAAGGAGCGTGTTGAGAGAGGCCAGGCAGAGCTCATCAACACCATCAAAGAGAAGCAGGAAAGAGCAGAAAAACAGGCCCAAGCTTTCATCAGAGAGCTGGAACAGGAAATCTCTGAGCTGATGAAGAGGAGGACTGAGGTGGAGCAGCTCTCACGCTCTGAAGACCACCTCCATCTCCTCCAGAGTGTCCAGACCCTCAACACCAACCAGCCTCCAGCCACCAGGGACTGGACAGAGCTCAGCGTCCCTCCACCGTCCTATGAGGGGACTGTGAGCAGAGCTGTGGCTCAGCTGGAGGAGGATCTCAGTAAAGAGATGAAGAAGCTGATTAAAGCTGAGCTGAGGAGGGTCCAGCAGTTTGCAGTGGATGTGACTCTTGATCCTGATACAGCAAATCCTTATCTCATCCTGTCTGATGATGGGAAACAAGTGTATGATAGTGATGTGAGGAAGAAACTCCCAGACAATCCAGAGAGGTTTTCTAAGTGTATCATTGTCTTAGGAGAGCAGAGTTTCTCTTCAGGCAGATTCTACTTTGAGGTTCAGGTTAAAGGAAAAACTGAATGGGATTTAGGAGTGGCCAGAGAGTCGATCAGCAGGAAAGAGAACATCAAACTGAGCCCTGAGGATGGTTACTGGACTGTATGGTTGAGGAATGGGAATGAGTACCAAGCTCTTGATAACCCTTCAGTCCGTCTCTCTCTGAGGTCTCAGCCTCAGAAGGTGGGGGTGTTTGTGGACTATGAGGACGGTCTGGTCTCCTTTTATGACGTAGATGCTGCAGCTCTCATCTACTCCTTCACCGGCTGCTCCTTCACTGAGAAACTCTTCCCCTACTTCGGTCCGGAAGATAATGATGGAGGCAAAAACTCTGCCCCTCTGATCATCTCTCCTGTACACGCAGTAGACTGATGACTTCTCTTATTTCATGTGATGATTTACTGCATTTAAGAGAGTGAATGAACATTTATAGTGTCAACTAAATATCTGATTTCATACAGAACCTGTTTTCTTTGGTGATTGATTTATATGGATCCATCACAGAGGAAACACGTCAGTTTGCTGATTTTTGGGTCATTTGTTTCTGTTTTATTACTGTTCTTCTATTTGATGTGCAGCCACAGAAAACATGCTGCTGAATATTTCACTGTGTCGTCAACAGTTCGGTCCATTACATACCTGCAGTGTCTACAGAGAACAGCTTGTCTTTGTTATGACGGCTACAAAAACTTAATGGACAAAGTCATTAATAGAACTGATGCAGAATTTTCTATGTGATGTGAAAAGTGGTTTGGTGAATTACTGGTGGCTTTGGTCAGTTTTTATGTGGTTTGTGAATAATTTGTGGTTCATGGTGAATAATCTGTAAATGTGTGATTGTACAATGGAGAGAGGTAATTACTGGATTTAAAGACATTAAAGAGCTGTTTCTGCCAATCATCAATAAATAGTTTGAAAAATGGGCTTTGATTCTGTGGAAATCTTCAGGGTTTTAACCGTTTGCCTTCAGCCCGACCGTGTGCTTCCTGCTGTTTGACTAAAATGACTTTTACCTTCTTCACATGTTCAGTAAAATCCACACGTCGTCCTGCTTGTGAATCATTTCATTGGTGCAGCCTGAACTCGCTCATCTCCCTGGCAGGTTTTGGGATGAGTACGGGAGAGACGGCCGGGACGGATATGATGAGGGTCACATGACTGACGGGGGAGGGCGGCCGACCAGACTGCTCCTCTTCCCAGCTTCTCACAATAAACTCACACATGAACTCATCCTTTCTGTCCTAAACTGTAACATAACACCTCACTCATCACAAACACTTCATTCACCTTCAAACTCCTGAAAATGCTCAGAAAAGGGGAAAGTTTGAACACCTACAGTTCTGTGACAACTGAAGACCATGTGACACGGTCAAAAACTCTGGAAGAAGACAACAAGTGGCCCTTGAGTTGAGATGTTTTGGCAGACTGACGTTTTCACTTTATAACTGGCTTTTTATTGCTTCTAACAAGAGGAAACATCTGTGGTATCAAATACTGAGATATCACATGATGTAAATATAAAGTATTGATTAAGATGTGGTAGGAACTGATACACGATGGTTAGTATGACAGGAGTGTTGATCAAATAACCAAGGTAGTAGAAGATGTAACCAATCAATAAGCATGAAACAATGCAACCAAATATCACATTTTATACTCTGATTTAAATATAGGATTTTTTAACACTTTGTTTAAAAAATGCAGAAAGAGGAAACCAGAACCTTAAAGGTGTAAATTGACGTGAAAGTATTGTTTAAAAAGTGTTGAGGAGGAGCTGGAACCTAATAGTGTCAGCAGATGGTGCTGTAGGATAAAGACAAAATAATAGCTGCTCAGTGGAAGCTCACAAGGTCAGACAAAGTGATCAGGTCAAGTGGAGTTCAGAGGGACAAACTCCTCCTCATCAAAGGTGGTATAATTTCATTGGGTGGGGAAAGATGCTAGGGGGCAGGCAGATGCTGGTTTTGGGTTATAAAAGATGGAACCTGTGCATTGTTTAGTCAGAACTGTTTGTTTGGGCTTTGTTGTGGACAATAAACCTCCACTGTGCTGAACTCTGAACTCTCCCAGTGCCTATTTGGAAGATTGACTCTTTGGTCTTTGACACTTTATAACTTCTGTTGCTTCTAACAAGAGGAAACATCTGTTACAGGTACCGGCTGGTACCAAGTAAACAGATTATCGATTCTGCAAACAGAACAAATGACTGAGACAGGGCAACTTTGCTTCCGCTTGTTCAGCCTCGCTCAGCAGAATCCAATTTATTCTCATTTGTGATTACAACAATAAACCTTCTCTTTATAACTCATTCACAGACCAGCTATTAAAATCAAACTCCTAATTACATGTTGTTCAGTGTTCTTACTGAATTACAATTTATATTTTAATTCACCAAATCTTAATAAACAATAACAATGTTTGTATCCTTGCAGGTTGTATCCTAACCATGAATATCATTACCATTCCTGTTCCAGTCACAGGTTTCGTTGTGTGAGCATCCAATAGCTCTTAGCATGCTACTGCTAACAGTGGAAATGGCTTTGCGGTTTTTATTAAATGTAACAGCCATTTTCTTACCATATTTTAACAATATTTACATATACAACAGCATCATAAAATATTTTCCGAATATTTACACATCAAACCAAATGTACAGGAGCCCAACGATAACCAACTGAATGGCGCGATGCAGGATGAGCATTTACCACAGCGCCATTTTGTGCTAATATGCTGATGGCCAGTAACAGATATTCATTACGTTATATATACATAAATTCTGCTACCATTCTCTTTACAGACAACCCAACTCAAACATCAATCGATATGTTCACAAAGTAAACACAACAGACCGGGATGCCGCAAAAGCCACAAAGCGACTGCTGCAAACACACAACACAAAGTGCCCCGCTGCCTCCTGCTGGCCAAAGGCGGGAACGACATGTTAATTCCCTGTAACAAAACAAATGCATTGCCTACTGTGGACACCTTAAAAGCATGTTGCTACTACTTACAAACACAAAATACATTATCATAATTGTGACGTCACACATCACAGAGCAAAAAGCCGTCTGAAACCGAAACAATCAGAACGACAATAAAGGTAATGAGCACAGAAAGAAAGTCCAAGAGTTAAGAAGCACTCATTGGGATGATGAAATGATTTCACCAGTACAGACAGTTTAAAGTCCTGTTAAAACTGGGAATAAAGGAGCAGTTTCCTGTTTTCATCCGTAGTTTTCTGCAGTGCTTCCTCTTGTAGGTGTAACATGTATTAAATGAATACAAGGATAATTATAATGAGACCACAAATGGGGTTTGAAATGGCTAGAATATCAGAAGAAACTAAATGCGGCTACTGGAGGGCAGGGATGTGCAGTAAATAAAGACGATGACAGTATTTGCAGTTGAATATGGAAAATATATTGAACCATAAAGTGCACAAAACAAAACCAAAAATCATAATATTTACAATCCTGCAATTCCTGAATAACTGGTTTAGCATTCAACCATTCAAAATGCACATTTATAATTGGCCAATAATTGCTTAACATGAGTCACAGTGCAGTCACCCAGGTCTAACTCCCTGATCAAAACACATGATCAAATGAACGAGCTTAGAGTTTTTTGGGTTTGAGGAGTAATGATGGAGAAATGCATATAATCCAGAAATATGAATGTGGTGAAATGCTCGGATCGAGAAGGTGGGATAGTAGGCAGGCTGGCAAGTGAAACTGACTGCAACAAGTTCTCTTCAGGCTCCTGGCCTTGTTTCCTAGCTCGCCATCTTGGAGTTGGTGCCAAGGCAGGGCACCTGGCCTGCATGGACCAAACAATCCATTTAGAACCTCAAAGACAAAGCTAATGAATGCTACGCTAACATAGCATGTCTCACCATATAATAGTATAAATTACACCACAATCAGACATGCATTTACAATCTTGTGTTAGCATGTTAGCATATTAACATGATACATTGGTATCCAAAATCAGCCCTGTAAGTGTCGACAAGTTACTAGACCCTTATGTTAGCATTAGCCTATACGCTAACATTGTAGCTAATGCTAACAGGCCGTCATCCATCATCACATTTAATTGACAATTCAAAACTCACCAGTTCAGCAGTTCAGTCTCACGGCACACAAGATAACAGGCCCCAACACACATGCAATGGTCTGGTTCTAAATGGTTGGTTACAAACAACATGATTTAAACCAGGAAACTGCATGATATTTGAATTAAGGTATGAAATTGTTTGGAAACCTGACCTGCAGCTGTTGTCCCCTGGCCTCTCTCCCACACAACCAAAAGGGAAATGAGGTCAGGGCAGCTTATATAGTGCCTCGGAGACAAGTGATTGGGAGTTTGAAGTCATGTGACTGTCATGTGACATGGTACATTCAAAAGAATGGGAAAAACACACACTGGGCTAAACAGTGATTTCAACCCTGGTTACACCGGCAACAAGACGGATAACGACAATAATTCAAGTTCTGTTTGCTGAAAGTCGACCTCATTGTTTCAGGTTGAATTTCAACACAACAACAAATAGTGTTGTCTGGTCTCTCTGGAAGAGTCATCCAACAAAAACTGGTGTGTACCAAAGTGAGCGTACTGCTGCCACGCCGAGCACCAAACACTCCTGGTACATGTGAGGGAACACACCGTCCGTCATGTTCAGGATCATCACTCATGATGGCCGAGGACCCGACCAACAGCCTCACACCAGTCTCTGCAGGAGGAGACGCCAGCTACAGTAAAACCTCCCTCCTCCGCCTGTTGGGTGCAGAACCACCTTTGCTCTGTCGTATCTTCTCTGATGATGATGATGTGCAGTTGATGAAAGGAAACTTCCGCTGACAACGACTTAGTGAATAAAAATAGGTTTATTACAAAAAGGTCAGTTGTCTAACAGGCACCATGGAAGCCTGGGAAGACGTTCAGCCAATTGTAGGAACAGACAGTGTAACCCCCGGCCGAATCTGCTGCCTGTGTCCCCGTCTCCTCTAGAGCCCACTCTGTGGTCACCTTTTATACTCTTCTTGACCACCTAGCTCAACATCTGATGTCTTTGTTAAAATGTAAAGGAATGTACCATAAAAACCTACAACCATCTGTGCCCAGATAAGGAGGTAAAGCTCAGGTCACTTCTGCCAAGGTCATGCTTTCCAAGGTCTGATTCCTTTAGATAAGCAGACACCAAACAGGCACCGTCATAAACACCAAGTGGACACTGTCATAAATACCACTCTTAAATGCACACACCAGATACTACAGCTCCATATTAACAGAGAAGACTGGGGAGTTTCCCACCAACTGTGTAAATCAGAGGGAGGAAACAGAGGAGGAGCAGAGCTTCAACGTCACACTGCAGAACTGAAAGTAAAGTCAGTCAGAGTGGCAGCCAGGCAGCCGTGGAGACACGTCTGTGTTTCTGTCTGAAGAAAATCCAGACTGACTTCATCAGGTCTCCTCAACAACACAGCAGAGCCTCTGCCAAACACTGGTGAGTACAGATGATCACATTTACAGCTTCAACCACCAGGATCAACACAAAGCTTCAGCTCCGCTCAGCAGGAAGTTCCTCTTTTCTCATTTCACACTTGTGACGTTGGTTAAAGTAGAACTACGGCTGTTTGTCCAGCGACCACTTTAACAGCTTTAAACAGCCTCTGTGTGTCAGCTCGCAGGACTTTAGGGACTTTAAACTGATTCTCTGTGGTTTGGAGTTTAGTTTCACTCTCACTTTCCTGCTGTCATTACTGTTTACTGATCACTACATGCAGCCATACTGCTTCCTGTTTCCTCTACTGCTTCACAATAAAGGCTTTCCAGCAGAGAGCCAGCAGGAGGCTTTTAATGTGAAGCACCAAGAGGAAATGGAACATGTTTCTCATCAGGTATTCAGGGAACAGTGAGGATCCTGGGCGTCGGCCAAAACAGTGATGTCACATAGATGAAACTGAACACGACTGACTAATATCATCACTTTGCACCCAAAGTACCTGAAACATTTAGTCCCAGGAATCTTTTTTCAAGGAACTTAAAGGCTCCTTCAGCCAGTTGTTGTCTAAAAGACCTGTGAAGATCAGGAAAGTTAGCCCGCTGACGCCTGTAGGCTCCATCATATCTTAAAGAGCTCATGGTACCGTACTACCCCACTGGAGCTCTGAGCTCCCAGACTGCAGCCGACTGGTGGCTCCTAAAGTCCTCTGAAGTAGTGATGGAGCCAGAGCTTTCAGCTATCAGGCTCCTCTCCTGTGGAATCTGCTTCCAGTTTGGGTTCGGGAGTCAAACACCTCTACATTTCAGAGAGGGTCAAAAACCTCCACTTAGTGATGAAGCCTATAGTTTAGGGCTGGTTCAGGCCTTGGACCAGCCTCTAGTGATGCTGCTGTAGGCTCAGACTGCCGGGGGATGTTATTATTATTCATGTATTAACTATTGTCATGTTTTCCACCGGTACCATGTTGCTAGTTTATTGACTACAGTGTTTTTCCTTTTCTTTCCCACTGTGTGCAGACATGGCTGCTGCCAGTTGTCTGCTGTATGAAGATCAGTTTCTGTGCTCCATCTGTCTGGATGTGCTCACTGATCCTGTCAGCACATCATGTGGACACAACTTCTGCAAAACCTGCATCACTGAACACTGGAACACTAACGACCGGTTTCTGTGTCCAGTGTGTAAAGAGGCTTTTACCACAAGACCTGATTTGAGGGTCAACACTTTGCTCTCTGAGATGGTCTCTCAGTTCAGACAGTCAGCTCAACAGGACGCCAGCAGCAGCAGCTCAGAGCAACAAGTGTCCAAACCAGGAGAAGTTCCCTGTGACGTCTGCGCTGGAACCAAACTGAAGGCCCTGAAGTCCTGCCTGGTGTGTCTGCTCTCCTACTGTGAGACTCACCTGGAGCCTCATCTGACAGCTTCACGTCTGAAAAGACACCAGCTGATCGACCCTGTGGAGAACCTGGACAGCAGGATGTGTACGAAGCACGATAAACCTCTGGAGCTGTTCTGTAAGACCGACCAGACGTGTGTCTGCATGCTCTGCTCTGTTTTAGACCACACAGGACATAAGTTTGTTCCTCTGAAAGAAGAATATGAAGGACAGAAGGCCGAGCTGGGGAAGACAGAGGCTGAAATCCAGCAGATGATCCAGAAGAGACGACTGAAGATTGAGGAGATCAAACGGTCAGCTGACCTCAGTCAGGAAGATGCAGACAGAGCGATAGCAGAAGGTGTTCAGGTCTTCACTTCTCTGAAGGAGCGTGTTGAGAGAGGCCAGGCAAAGCTCATCAACACCATCAAAGAGAAGCAGGAAAGAGCAGAAAAACAGGCCCAAGCTTTCATCAGAGAGCTGGAACAGGAAATCTCTGAGCTGATGAAGAGGAGGACTGAGGTGGAGCAGCTCTCACGCTCTGAAGACCACCTCCATCTCCTCCAGAGTGTCCAGACCCTCAACACCAACCAGCCTCCAGCCACCAGGGACTGGACAGAGGTCAGCGTCCCTCCACCGTCCTATGAGGGGACAGTGAGGAGAGCTGTGGCTCAGCTGGAGGAGGATCTCAGTAAAGAGATGAAGAAGCTGATCAAAGCTGAACTGAGGAGGGTCCAGAAGTTTGCAGTGGATGTGACTCTTGATCCTGATACAGCACATCCTGAACTCATCCTGTCTGATGATGGGAAACAAGTGAATCATGGTGATGTGAGGAAGAAACTCCCAGACAATCCAGAGAGGTTTTCTAAGTCTGCCTGTGTCTTAGGAGAGCAGAGTTTCTCTTCAGGCAGATTCTACTTTGAGGTTCAGGTTAAAGGAAAAACTGAATGGACTTTAGGAGTGGCCAGAGAGTCGATCAACAGGAAAGAGAACATCACACTGAGCCCTGAGGATGGTTGCTGGACTGTATGGTTGAGGAATGGGAATGAGTACAAAGCTCTTGAGAACCCTCCAGTCCTTCTCTCTCTGAGGTCTCAGCCTCAGAAGGTGGGGGTGTTTGTGGACTATGAGGACGGTCTGGTCTCCTTTTATGACGTAGATGCTGCAGCTCTCATCTACTCCTTCACCGGCTGCTCCTTCACTGAGAAACTCTTCCCCTACTTCAATCCGTGTCGTAATGATGAAGGCAAAAACTCTGCCCCTCTGATCATCTCTCCTGTACACGCAGTAGACTGATGACTTCTCTTATTTCATGTGATGATTTACTGCATTTAAGAGAGCGAATGAACATTTATAGTGTCAACTAAATATCTGATTTCAAACAGAATCTGTTTGCTTTGGTGATTGATTTATATGGATCCATCACAGAGGAAACACGTCAGTTTGCTGATTTTTGGGTCATTTGTTTCTGTTTTATTACTGTTCTTCTATTTGATGTGCAGCCACAGAAAACATGCTGCTGAATATTTCACTGTGTCGTCAACAGTTCGGTCCATTACAAACCTGCAGTGTCTACAGAGAACAGCTTGTCTTTGTTATGACGGCTACAAACACTTAATGGACAAAGTCATTAATAGAACTGATGCAGAATTTTCTATGTGATGTGAAAAGTTGTTTGGTGAATTACTGGTGGCTTTGGTCAGTTTTTATGTGGTTTGTGAATAATTTGTGGTTCATGGTGAATAATCTGTAAATGTGTGATTGTACAATGAAGCAGATGTTGAACACGAGGCCTGAATGAGAAGAGAACAGAAAAGCCTGTTGTTTGTCACCACCAACAATGGAGAGAGGTAATTACTGGATTTAAAAGACATTAAAGAGCTGTTTCTGCCAATCATCAATAAATAGTTTGAAAAATGGGCTTTGATTCTGTGGAAATCTTCAGGGTTTTAACCGTTTGCCTTCAGCCCGACCGTGTGCTTCCTGCTGTTTGACTAAAATGACTTTTACCTTCTTCACATGTTCAGTAAAATCCACACGTCGTCCTGCATGTGAATCATTTCATTGGTGCAGCCTGAACTCGCTCATCTCCCTGGCAGGTTTTGGGGTGAGTACAGGAGAGACCGGGACTGATATGATGAGGGTCACATGACTGACGGGGGAGGGCGGCCGACCAGACTGCTCCTCTTCCCAGCTTCTCACAATAAACTCACACATGAACTCATCCTTTCTGTCCTAAACTGTAACATAACACCTCACTCATCACAAACACTTCATTCACCTTCAAACTCCTGAAAATGCTCAGAAAAGGGGAAAGTTTGAACACCTACAGTTCTGTGACAACTGAAGACCATGTGACACGGTCAAAAACTCTGGAAGAAGACAACAAGTAGCCCTTGAGTTGAGAGTTTTTGGCAGACTGACGTTTTCAAACTAAACAAAATGATGTTTTCCAACGGCACACTCTGGTTTCACTTTATAACAAGAGGAAACATCTGTGGTATCAAATACTGAGATATCACATGATGTAAATATAAAGTATTGATTAAGATGTGGTAGGAACTGATACACGATGGTTAGTATGACAGGAGTGTTGATCAAATAACCAAGGTAGTAGAAGATGTAACCAATCAATAAGCATGAAACAATGCAACCAGATATCACATTTTATACTCTGATTTAAATATAGGATTTTTTAACACTTAACATTTAAAAATTGCAGAAAGAGGAAACCAGAACCTTAAAGGTGTAAATTGACGTGAAAGTATTGTTTAAAAAGTGTTGAGGAGGAGCTGGAACCTAATAGTGTCAGCAGATGGTGCTGTAGGATAAAGACAAAATAATAGCTGCTCAGTGGAAGCTCACAAGGTCGGACAAAGTGATCAGGTCAAGTGGAGTTCAGAGGGACAAACTCCTCCTCATCAAAGGTGGTATAATTTCATTGGGTGGGGAAAGATGCTAGGGGGCAGGCAGATGCTGGTTTTGGGTTATAAAAGATGGAACCTGTGCATTGTTTAGTCAGAACTGTTTGTTTGGGCTTTGTTGTGGACAATAAACCTCCACTGTGCTGAACTCTGAACTCTCCCGGTGCCTATTTGGAAGATTGACTCTTTGGTCTTTGACACTTTATAACTTCTGTTGCTTCTAACAAGAGGAAACATCTGTTACAGGTACCGGCTGGTACCAAGTAAACAGATTATCGATTCTGCAAACAGAACAAATGACTGAGACAGGGCAACTTTGCTTCCGCTTGTTCAGCCTCGCTCAGCAGAATCCAATTTATTCTCATTTGCGATTACAACAATAAACCTTCTCTTTATAACTCATTCACAGACCAGCTATTAAAATCAAACTCCTAATTACATGTTGTTCAGTGTTCTTACTGAATTACAATTTATATTTTAATTCACCAAATCTTAATAAACAATAACAATGTTTGGATCCTTGCAGGTTGTATCCTAACCATGAATATCATTACCATTCCTGTTCCAGTCACAGGTTTCGTTGTGTGAGCATCCAATAGCTCTTAGCATGCTACTGCTAACAGTGGAAATGGCTTTGCGGTTTTTATTAAATGTAACAACCATTTTCTTACCATATTTTAACAATATTTACATATACAACAGCATCATAAAATATTTTCTGAATATTTACACATCAAACCAAATGTACAGGAGCCCAACGATAACCAACTGAATGGCGCGATGCAGGATGAGCATTTACCACAGCGCCATTTTGTGCTAATATGCTGATGGCCAGTAACAGATATTCATTACGTTATATATACATAAATTCTGCTACCATTCTCTTTACAGACAACCCAACTCAAACATCAATCGATATGTTCACAAAGTAAACACAACAGACCGTGATGCCGCAAAAGCCACAAAGCGACTGCTGCAAACACACAACACAAAGTGCCCCGCTGCCTCCTGCTGGCCAAAGGCGGGAACGACATGTTAATTCCCTGTAACAAAACAAATGCATTGCCTACTGTGGACACCTTAAAAGCATGTTGCTACTACTTACAAACACAAAATACATCATCATAATTGTGACTTCACAATTGTGGCGTCACACATCACAGAGCAAAAAGCCGTCTGAAACCGAAACAATCAGAACGACAATAAAGGTAATGAGCACAGAAAGAAAGTCCAAGAGTTAAGAAGCACTCATTGGGATGATGAAATGATTTCACCAGTACAGACAGTTTAAAGTCCTGTTAAAACTGGGAATAAAGGAGCAGTTTCCTGTTTTCATCCGTAGTTTTCTGCAGTGCTTCCTCTTGTAGGTGTAACATGTATTAAATGAATACAAGGATAATTATAATGAGACCACAAATGGCTAGAATATCAGAAGAAACTAAATACGGCTACTGGAGGGCAGGGATGTGCAGTAAATAAAGACGATGACAGTATTTGCAGTTGAATATGGAAAATATATTGAACCATAAAGTGCACAAAACAAAATCAAAAATCATAATATTTACAATCCTGCAATTCCTGAATAACTGGTTTAGCATTCAACCATTCAAAATGCACATTTATAATTGGCCAATAATTGCTTAACATGAGTCACAGTGCAGTCACCCAGGTCTAACTCCCTGATCAAAACACATGATCAAATGAACGAGCTTAGAGTTTTTTGGGTTTGAGGAGTAATGATGGAGAAATGCATATAATCCAGAAATATGAATGTGGTGAAATGCTCGGATCGAGAAGGTGGGATAGTAGGCAGGCTGGCAGGCGAAACTGACTGCAACAAGTTCTCTTCAGGCTCCTGGCCTTGTTTCCTAGCTCGCCATCTTGGAGTTGGTGCCAAGGCAGGGCACCTGGCCTGCATGGACCAAACAATCCATTTAGAAACTCAAAGACAAAGCTAATGAATGCTACGCTAACATAGCATGTCTCACCATATAATAGTATAAATTACACCACAATCAGACATGCATTTACAATCTTGTGTTAGCATGTTAGCATATTAACATGATACATTGGTATCCAAAATCAGCCCTGCAAGTGTCGACAAGTTACTAGACCCTTATGTTAGCATTAGCCTATACGCTAACATTGTAGCTAATGCTAACAGGCCGTCATCCATCATCACATTTAATTGACAATTCAAAAGTCACCAGTTCAGCAGTTCAGTCTCACGCCACACAAGATAACAGGCCCCAACACACATGCAATGGTCTGGTTCTAAATGGTTGGTTACAAACAACATGATTTAAACCAGGAAACTGCATGATATTTGAATTAAGGTATGAAATTGTTTGGAAACCTGACCTGTAGCTGTTGTCCCCTGGCCTCTCTCCCACACAACCAAAAGGGAAATGAGGTCAGGGCAGCTTATATAGTGCCTCGGAGACAAGTGATTGGGAGTTTGAAGTCATGTGACTGTCATGTGACATGGTACATTCAAAAGAATGGGAAAAACACACACTGGGCTAAACAGTGATTTCAACCCTGGTTACACCGGCAACAAGACGGATAACGACAATAATTCAAGTTCTGTTTGCTGAAAGTCGACCTCATTGTTTCAGGTTGAATTTCAACACAACAACAAATAGTGTTGTCTGGTCTCTCTGGAAGAGTCATCCAACAAAAACTGGTGTGTACCAAAGTGAGCGTACTGCTGCCACGCCGAGCACCAAACACTCCTGGTACATGTGAGCGAACACACCGTCCGTCATGTTCAGGATCATCACTCATGATGGCCGAGGACCCGACCAACAGCCTCACACCAGTCTCTGCAGGAGGAGACGCCAGTTACAGTAAAACCTCCCTCCTCCAACTGTTGGGTACAGAACCACCTTTGTTCCACATTAACAGAGAAGACTGGGGAGTTTCCCACCAACTGTGTAAATCAGGGGGAGGAACCAGAGGAGGAGCAGAGCTTCAACGTCACACTGCAGAACTGAAAGTAAAGTCAGTCAGAGTGGCAGCCAGGCAGCCGTGGAGACACGTCTGTGTTTCTGTCTGAAGAAAATCCAGACTGACTTCATCAGGTCTCCTCAACAACACAGCAGAGCCTCTGCCAAACACTGGTGAGTACAGATGATCACATTTACAGCTTCAACCACCAGGATCAACACAAAGCTTCAGCTCCGCTCAGCAGGAAGTTCCTCTTTTCTCATTTCACACTTGTGACGTTGGTTAAAGTAGAACTACGGCTGTTTGTCCAGCGACCACTTTAACAGCTTTAAACAGCCTCTGTGTGTCAGCTCTCAGGACTTTAGGGACTTTAAACTGATTCTCTGTGGTTTGGAGTTTAGTTTCACTCTCACTTTCCTGCTGTCATTACTGTTTACTGATCACTTCATGCAGCCATACTGCTTCCTGTTTCCTCTACTGCTTCACAATAAAGGCTTTCCAGCAGAGAGCCAGCAGGAGGCTTTTAATGTGAAGCACCAAGAGGAAATGGAACATGTTTCTCATCAGGTATTCAGGGAACAGTGAGGATCCTGGGCGTCGGCCAAAACAGTGATGTCACATCGATGAAACTGAACACGACTGACTAATATCATCACTTTGCACCCAAAGTACCTGAAACATTTAGTCCCAGGAATCTTTTTTCAAGGAACTTAAAGGCTCCTTCAGCCAGTTGTTGTCTAAAAGACCTGTGAAGATCAGGAAAGTTAGCCCGCTGACGCCTGTAGGCTCCATCATATCTTAAAGAGCTCATGGTACCGTACTACCCCACTGGAGCTCTGAGCTCCCAGACTGCAGCCGACTGGTGGCTCCTAAAGTCCTCTGAAGTAGTGATGGAGCCAGAGCTTTCAGCTATCAGGCTCCTCTCCTGTGGAATCTGCTTCCAGTTTGGGTTTGGGGGTCAAACACCTCTACATTTCAGAGAGGGTCAAAAACCTCCACTTAGTGATAAAGCCTATAGTTTAGGGCTGGTTCAGGCCTTGGACCAGCCTCTAGTGATGCTGCTGTAGGCTCAGACTGCCGGGGGATGTTATTATTATTCATGTATTAACTATTGTCATGTTTTCCACTGGTACCATGTTGCTAGTTTATTGACTACACTGTTTTTCCTTTTCTTTCCCACTGTGTGCAGACATGGCTGCTGCAAACTATCTGAGATCTGAAGATCAGTTTCTGTGCTCCATCTGTCTGGATGTGCTCACTGATCCCGTCAGCACACCATGTGGACACAACTTCTGCAAAACCTGCATCACTGAACACTGGAACACTAACGACCGGTTTCTGTGTCCCTTGTGTAACAAGGCTTTTACCACAAGACCTGATTTGTGTGTCAACACTTTGCTCTCTGAGATGGTCTCTCAGTTCAGACAGTCAGCTCAACAGGACGCCAGCAGCAGCAGCTCAGAGCAACAAGTGTCCAAACCAGGAGAAGTTCCCTGTGACGTCTGCGCTGGAACCAAACTGAAGGCCCTGAAGTCCTGCCTGGTGTGTCTGGTCTCCTACTGTGAGACTCACCTGGAGCCTCATCTGACAGCTTCACGTCTGAAAAGACACCAGCTGATCGACCCTGTGGAGAACCTGGACAGCAGGATGTGTACGAAGCACGATAAACCTCTGGAGCTGTTCTGTAAGACCGACCAGACGTGTGTCTGCATGCTCTGCTCTGTTTTAGACCACATAGGACATAAGTTTGTTCCTCTGAAAGAAGAATATGAAGGACAGAAGGCCGAGCTGGGGAAGACAGAGGCTGAAATCCAGCAGATGATCCAGAAGAGACGACTGAAGATTGAGGAGATCAAACGGTCAGCTGACCTCAGTCAGGAAGATGCAGACAGAGTGATAGCAGAAGGTGTTCAGGTCTTCACTTCTCTGAAGGAGCGTGTTGAGAGAGGCCAGGCAGAGCTCATCAACACCATCAAAGAGAAGCAGGAAAGAGCAGAAAAACAGGCCCAAGCTTTCATCAGAGAGCTGGAACAGGAAATCTCTGAGCTGATGAAGAGGAGGACTGAGGTGGAGAAGCTCTCACGCTCTGAAGACCACCTCCATCTCCTCCAGAGTGTCCAGACCCTCAACACCAACCAGCCTCCAGCCACCAGGGACTGGACAGAGGTCAGCGTCCCTCCACCGTCCTATGAGGGGACTGTGAGGAGAGCTGTGGCTCAGCTGGAGCAGGATCTCAGTAAAGAGATGAAGGAGTTGATCAAAGCTGAGCTGAGGAGGGTCCAGAAGTTTGAAGTGGATGTGAACCTTGATCCTGATACAGCACATCCTAAACTCATCCTGTCTGATGATGGGAAACAAGTGAGTGTTAGTGATGTGAGGAAGAAACTCCCAGACAATCCAGAGAGGTTTTCTAAGTGTATCATTGTCTTAGGAGAGCAGAGTTTCTCTTCAGGCAGATTCTACTTTGAGGTTCAGGTTAAAGGAAAAACTGATTGGGATTTAGGAGTGGCCAGAGAGTCGATCAGCAGGAAAGAGAACATCATACTGAGCCCTGAGGATGGTTGCTGGACTGTATGGTTGAGGAATGGGAATGAGTACAAAGCTCTTGAGAACCCTCCAGTCCTTCTCTCTCTGAGGTCTCAGCCTCAGAAGGTGGGGGTGTTTGTGGACTATGAGGACGGTCTGGTCTCCTTTTATGACGTAGATGCTGCAGCTCTCATCTACTCCTTCACCAGCTGCTCCTTCACTGAGAAACTCTTCCCCTACTTCTGTCCGGGTAATAATAATAGAGGCAAAAACTCTGCCCCTCTGATCATCTCTCCTGTACACGCAGTAAACTGATGACTTCTCTTATTTCATGTGATGATTTACTGCATTTAAGAGAGCGAATGAACATTTATAGTGTCAACTAAATATCTGATTTCAAACAGAATCTGTTTTCTTTGGTGATTGATTTATATGGATCCATCACAGAGGAAACACGTCAGTTTGCTGATTTTTGGGTCATTTGTTTCTGTTTTATTACTGTTCTTCTATTTGATGTGCAGCCACAGAAAACATGCTGCTGAATATTTCACTGTGTCGTCAACAGTTCGGTCCATTACAAACCTGCAGTGTCTACAGAGAACAGCTTGTCTTTGTTATGACGGCTACAAAAACTTAATGGACAAAGTCATTAACAGAACTGATGCAGAATTTTCTATGTGATGTGAAAAGTTGTTTGGTGAATTACTGGTGGCTTTGGTCAGTTTTTATGTGGTTTGTGAATAATTTGTGGTTCATGGTGAATAATCTGTAAATGTGTGATTGTACAATGAAGCAGATGTTGAACACGAGGCCTGAATGAGAAGAGAACAGAAAAGCCTGTTGTTTGTCACCACCAACAATGGAGAGAGGTAATTACTGGATTTAAAAGACATTAAAGAGCTGTTTCTGCCAATCATCAATAAATAGTTTGAAAAATGGGCTTTGATTCTGTGGAAATCTTCAGGGTTTTAACCGTTTGCCTTCAGCCCGACCGTGTGCTTCCTGCTGTTTGACTAAAATGACTTTTACCTTCTTCACATGTTCAGTAAAATCCACACGTCGTCCTGCATGTGAATCATTTCATTGGTGCAGCCTGAACTCGCTCATCTTCCTGGCAGGTTTTGGGGTGAGTACAGGAGAGACCGGGACTGATATGATGAGGGTCACATGACTGACGGGGGAGGGCGGCCGACCAGACTGCTCCTCTTCCCAGCTTCTCACAATAAACTCACACATGAACTCATCCTTTCTGTCCTAAATTGTAACATAACACCTCACTCATCACAAACACTTCATTCACCTTCAAACTCCTGAAAATGCTCAGAAAAGGGGAAAGTTTGAACACCTACAGTTCTGTGACAACTGAAGACCATGTGACACGGTCAAAAACTCTGGAAGAAGACAACAAGTGGCCCTTGAGTTGAGATGTTTTGGCAGACTGACGTTTTCACTTTATAACTGGCTTTTTATTGCTTCTAACAAGAGGAAACATCTGTGGTATCAAATACTGAGATATCACATGATGTAAATATAAAGTATTGATTAAGATGTGGTAGGAACTGATACACGATGGTTAGTATGACAGGAGTGTTGATCAAATAACCAAGATAATAGAAGATGTAACCAATCAATAAGCATGAAACAATGCAACCAAATATCACATTTTATACTCTGATTTAAATATAGGATTCTTTAACACTTAAAAAATGCAGAAAGAGGAAACCAGAACCTTAAAGGTGTAAATTGACGTGAAAGTATTGTTTAAAAAGTGTTGAGGAGGAGCTGGAACCTAATAGTGTCAGCAGATGGTGCTGTAGGATAAAGACAAAATAATAGCTGCTCAGTGGAAGCTCACAAGGTCGGACAAAGTGATCAGGTCAAGTGGAGTTCAGAGGGACAAACTCCTCCTCATCAAAGGTGGTATAATTTCATTGGGTGGGGAAAGATGCTAGGGGGCAGGCAGATGCTGGTTTTGGGTTATAAAAGATGGAACCTGTGCATTGTTTAGTCAGAACTGTTTGTTTGGGCTTTGTTGTGGACAATAAACCTCCACTGTGCTGAACTCTGAACTCTCCCGGTGCCTATTTGGAAGATTGACTCTTTGGTCTTTGACACTTTATAACTTCTGTTGCTTCTAACAAGAGGAAACATCTGTTACAGGTACCGGCTGGTACCAAGTAAACAGATTATCGATTCTGCAAACAGAACAAATGACTGAGACAGGGCAACTTTGCTTCCGCTTGTTCAGCCTCGCTCAGCAGAATCCAATTTATTCTCATTTGCGATTACAACAATAAACCTTCTCTTTATAACTCATTCACAGACCAGCTATTAAAATCAAACTCCTAATTACATGTTGTTCAGTGTTCTTACTGAATTACAATTTATATTTTAATTCACCAAATCTTAATAAACAATAACAATGTTTGTATCCTTGCAGGTTGTATCCTAACCATGAATATCATTACCATTCCTGTTCCAGTCACAGGTTTCGTTGTGTGAGCATCCAATAGCTCTTAGCATGCTACTGCTAACAGTGGAAATGGCTTTGCGGTTTTTATTAAATGTAACAACCATTTTCTTACCATATTTTAACAATATTTACATATACAACAGCATCATAAAATATTTTCCGAATATTTACACATCAAACCAAATGTACAGGAGCCCAACGATAACCAACTGAATGGCGCGATGCAGGATGAGCATTTACCACAGCGCCATTTTGTGCTAATATGCTGATGGCCAGTAACAGATATTCATTACGTTATATATACATAAATTCTGCTACCATTCTCTTTACAGACAACCCAACTCAAACATCAATCGATATGTTCACAAAGTAAACACAGACCGTGATGCCGCAAAAGCCACAAAGCGACTGCTGCAAACACACAACACAAAGTGCCCCGCTGCCTCCTGCTGGCCAAAGGCGGGAACGACATGTTAATTCCCTGTAACAAAACAAATGCATTGCCTACTGTGGACACCTTAAAAGCATGTTGCTACTACTTACAAACACAAAATACATTATCATAATTGTGACTTCACAATTGTGGCGTCACACATCACAGAGCAAAAAGCCGTCTGAAACCGAAACAATCAGAACGACAATAAAGGTAATGAGCACAGAAAGAAAGTCCAAGAGTTAAGAAGCACTCATTGGGATGATGAAATGATTTCACCAGTACAGACAGTTTAAAGTCCTGTTAAAACTGGGAATAAAGGAGCCGTTTCCTGTTTTCATCCGTAGTTTTCTGCAGTGCTTCCTCTTGTAGGTGTAACATGTATTAAATGAATACAAGGATAATTATAATGAGACCACAAATGGGGTTTGAAATGGCTAGAATATCAGAAGAAACTAAATACGGCTACTGGAGGGCAGGGATGTGCAGTAAATAAAGACGATGACAGTATTTGCAGTTGAATATGGAAAATATATTGAACCATAAAGTGCACAAAACAAAACCAAAAATCATAACATTTACAATCCTGCAATTCCTGAATAACTGGTTTAGCATTCAACCATTCAAAATGCACATTTATAATTGGCCAATAATTGCTTAACATGAGTCACAGTGCAGTCACCCAGGTCTAACTCCCTGATCAAAACACATGATCAAATGAACGAGCTTAGAGTTTTTTGGGTTTGAGGAGTAATGATGGAGAAATGCATATAATCCAGAAATATGAATGTGGTGAAATGCTCGGATCGAGAAGGTGGGATAGTAGGCAGGCTGGCAGGTGAAACTGACTGCAACAAGTTCTCTTCAGGCTCCTGGCCTTGTTTCCTAGCTCGCCATCTTGGAGTTGGTGCCAAGGCAGGGCACCTGGCCTGCATGGACCAAACAATCCATTTAGAAAACTCAAAGACAAAGCTAATCAATGCTACGCTAACATAGCATGTCTCACCATATAATAGTATAAATTACACCACAATCAGACATGCATTTACAATCTTGTGTTAGCATGTTAGCATATTAACATGATACATTGGTATCCAAAATCAGCCCTGTAAGTGTCGACAAGTTACTAGACCCTTATGTTAGCATTAGCCTATACGCTAACATTGTAGCTAATGCTAACAGGCCGTCATCCATCATCACATTTAATTGACAATTCAAAACTCACCAGTTCAGCAGTTCAGTCTCACGGCACACAAGATAACAGGCCCCAACACACATGCAATGGTCTGGTTCTAAATGGTTGGTTACAAACAACATGATTTAAACCAGGAAACTGCATGATATTTGAATTAAGGTATGAAATTGTTTGGAAACCTGACCTGCAGCTGTTGTCCCCTGGCCTCTCTCCCACACAACCAAAAGGGAAATGAGGTCAGGGCAGCTTATATAGTGCCTCGGAGACAAGTGATTGGGAGTTTGAAGTCATGTGACTGTCATGTGACATGGTACATTCAAAAGAATGGGAAAAACACACACTGGGCTAAACAGTGATTTCAACCCTGGTTACACCGGCAACAAGACGGATAACGACAATAATTCAAGTTCTGTTTGCTGAAAGTCGACCTCATTGTTTCAGGTCGAATTTCAACACAACAACAAATAGTGTTGTCTGGTCTCTCTGGAAGAGTCATCCAACAAAAACTGGTGTGTACCAAAGTGAGCGTACTGCTGCCACGCCGAGCACCAAACACTCCTGGTACATGTGAGCGAACACACCGTCCGTCATGTTCAGGATCATCACTCATGATGGCCGAGGACCCGACCAACAGCCTCACACCAGTCTCTGCAGGAGGAGACGCCAGCTACAGTAAAACCTCCCTCCTCCACCTGTTGGGTGCAGAACCACCTTTGCTCCATATTAACAGAGAAGACTGGGGAGTTTCCCACCAACTGTGTAAATCAGAGGGAGGAAACAGAGGAGGAGCAGAGCTTCAACATCACACTGCAGAACTGAAAGTAAAGTCAGTCAGAGTGGCAGCCAGGCAGCCGTGGAGACACGTCTGTGTTTCTGTCTGAAGAAAATCCAGACTGACTTCATCAGGTCTCCTCAACAACACAGCAGAGCCTCTGCCAAACACTGGTGAGTACAGATGATCACATTTACAGCTTCAACCACCAGGATCAACACAAAGCTTCAGCTCCGCTCAGCAGGAAGTTCCTCTTTTCTCATTTCACACTTGTGACGTTGGTTAAAGTAGAACTACGGCTGTTTGTCCAGCGACCACTTTAACAGCTTTAAACAGCCTCTGTGTGTCAGCTCTCAGGACTTTAGGGACTTTAAACTGATTCTCTGTGGTTTGGAGTTTAGTTTCACTCTCACTTTCCTGCTGTCATTACTGTTTACTGATCACTACATGCAGCCATACTGCTTCCTGTTTCCTCTACTGCTTCACAATAAAGGCTTTCCAGCAGAGAGCCAGCAGGAGGCTTTTAATGTGAAGCACCAAGAGGAAATGGAACATGTTTCTCATCAGGTATTCAGGGAACAGTGAGGATCCTGGGCGTCGGCCAAAACAGTGATGTCACATAGATGAAACTGAACACGACTGACTAATATCATCACTTTGCACCCAAAGTACCTGAAACATTTAGTCCCAGGAATCTTTTTTCAAGGAACTTAAAGGCTCCTTCAGCCAGTTGTTGTCTAAAAGACCTGTGAAGATCAGGAAAGTTAGCCCGCTGACGCCTGTAGGCTCCATCATATCTTAAAGAGCTCATGGTACCGTACTACCCCACTGGAGCTCTGAGCTCCCAGACTGCAGCCGACTGGTGGCTCCTAAAGTCCTCTGAAGTAGTGATGGAGCCAGAGCTTTCAGCTATCAGGCTCCTCTCCTGTGGAATCTGCTTCCAGTTTGGGTTTGGGGGTCAAACACTTCTACATTTCAGAGTGGGATAAAACCTCCACTTAGTGATGAAGCCTATAGTTTAGGGCTGGTTCAGGCCTTGGACCAGCCTCTAGTGATGCTGCTGTAGGCTCAGACTGCCGGGGGATGTTATTATTATTCATGTATTAACTATTGTCATGTTTTCCACTGGTACCATGTTGCGAGTTTATTGACTACACTGTTCTTCCTTTTCTTTCCCACTGTGTGCAGACATGGCTGCTGCAAACTATCTGAGATCTGAAGATCAGTTTCTGTGCTCCATCTGTCTGGATGTGCTCACTGATCCCGTCAGCACACCATGTGGACACAACTTCTGCAAAACCTGCATCACTGAACACTGGAACACTAACGACCGGTTTCTGTGTCCCTTGTGTAACAAGGCTTTTACCACAAGACCTGATTTGTGTGTCAACACTTTGCTCTCTGAGATGGTCTCTCAGTTCAGACAGTCAGCTCAACAGGACGCCAGCAGCAGCAGCTCAGAGCAACAAGTGTCCAAACCAGGAGAAGTTCCCTGTGACGTCTGTGCTGGAACCAAACTGAAGGCCCTGAAGTCCTGCCTGGTGTGTCTGCTCTCCTACTGTGAGACTCACCTGGAGCCTCATCTGACAGCTTCACGTCTGAAAAGACACCAGCTGATCGACCCTGTGGAGAACCTGGACAGCAGGATGTGTACGAAGCACGATAAACCTCTGGAGCTGTTCTGTAAGACCGACCAGACGTGTGTCTGCGTGCTCTGCTCTGTTTTAGACCACATAGGACATAAGTTTGTTCCTCTGAAAGAAGAATATGAAGGACAGAAGGCCGAGCTGGGGAAGACAGAGGCTGAAATCCAGCAGATGATCCAGAAGAGACGACTGAAGATTGAGGAGATCAAACGGTCAGCTGACCTCAGTCAGGAAGATGCAGACAGAGCGATAGCAGAAGGTGTTCAGGTCTTCACTTCTCTGAAGGAGCGTGTTGAGAGAGGCCAGGCAGAGCTCATCAACACCATCAAAGAGAAGCAGGAAAGAGCAGAAAAACAGGCCCAAGCTTTCATCAGAGAGCTGGAACAGGAAATCTCTGAGCTGATGAAGAGGAGGACTGAGGTGGAGAAGCTCTCACGCTCTGAAGACCACCTCCATCTCCTCCAGAGTGTCCAGACCCTCAACACCAACCAGCCTCCAGCCACCAGGGACTGGACAGAGGTCAGCGTCCCTCCACCGTCCTATGAGGGGACTGTGAGGAGAGCTGTGGCTCAGCTGGAGGAGGATCTCAGTAAAGAGATGAAGAAGCTGATCAAAGCTGAGCTGAGGAGGGTCCAGAAGTTTGCAGTGGATGTGACTCTTGATCCTGATACAGCATATCCTAACCTCATCCTGTCTGATGATGGGAAACAAGTGAGTGTTGGTGATGTGTGGAAGAATCTCCCAGACAATCCAGAGAGGTTTTCTAAGTGTAACATTGTCTTAGGAGAGCAGAGTTTCTCTTCAGGCAGATTCTACTTTGAGGTTCAGGTTAAAGAAAAGACTAAATGGGATTTAGGAGTGGCCAGAGAGTCGATCAGCAGGAAAGAGAGAATCAGACTGATCCCTGAGGATGGTAACTGGACTGTATGTTTGAGGAATGGGAATGAGTACAAAGCTGCTAGTAACCGTCTCTCTCTGAGGTCTCAGCCTCAGAAGGTGGGGGTGTTTGTGGACTATGAGGACGGTCTGGTCTCCTTTTATGACGTAGATGCTGCAGCTCTCATCTACTCCTTCACCAGCTGCTCCTTCACTGAGAAACTCTTCCCCTACTTCGGTCCGTGTCTTAATGATGGAGGCAAAAACTCTGCCCCTCTGATCATCTCTCCTGTACACGCAGTAGACTGATGACTTCTCTTATTTCATGTGATGATTTCCTGCATTTAAGAGAGTGAATGAACATTTATAGTGTCAACTAAATATCTGATTTCATACAGAATCTGTCTGCTTTGGTGATTGATTTATATGGATCCATCACAGAGGAAACATGTCAGTTTGCTGATTTTTGGGTCATTTGTTTCTGTTTTATTACTGTTCTTCTATTTGATGTGCAGCCACAGAAAACATGCTGCTGAATATTTCACTGTGTCGTCAACAGTTCGGTCCATTACAAACCTGCAGTGTCTACAGAGAACAGCTTGTCTTTGTTATGACGGCTACAAAAACTTAATGGACAAAGTCATTAATAGAACTGATGCAGAATTTTCTATGTGATGTGAAAAGTGGTTTGGTGAATTACTGGTGGCTTTGGTCAGTTTTTATGTGGTTTGTGAATAATTTGTGGTTCATGGTGAATAATCTGTAAATGTGTGATTGTAAAATGAAGCAGATGTTGAACACGAGGCCTGAATGAGAAGAGAACAGAAAAGCCTGTTGTTTGTCACCACCAACAATGGAGAGAGGTACTTACTGGATTTAAAGATATTAAAGAGCTGTTTCTGCCAATCATCAATAAATAGTTTGAAAATTGGACTTTGATTCTGTGGAAATCTTCAGGGTTTTAACCGTTTGCCTTCAGCCCGACCGTGTGCTTCCTGCTGTTTGACTAAAATGACTTTTACCTTTTTCACATGTTCAGTAAAATCCACACGTCGTCCTGCATGTGAATCATTTCATTGGTGCAGCCTGAACTCGCTCATCTCCCTGGCAGGTTTTGGGGTGAGTACGGGAGAGACGGCCGGGACGAATATGATGAGGGTCACATGACTGACGGGGGAGGGCGGCCGACCAGACTGCTCCTCTTCCCAGCTTCTCACAATAAACTCACACATGAACTCATCCTTTCTATCTTAAACTGTAACATAACACCTCACTCATCACAAACACTTCATTCACCTTCAAACTCCTGAAAATGCTCAGAAAAGGGGAAAGTTTGAACACCTACAGTTCTGTGACAACTGAAGACCATGTGACACTGTCAAAAACTCTGGAAGAAGACAACAAGTGGTCCTTGAGTTGAGAGTTTTTGGCAGACTGATGTTTTAAAACTAAACAAAATGATGTTTTCCAACAGCACACTCTGGTTTCACTTTATAACAAGAGGAAACATCTGTGGTATCAAATACTGAGATATCACATGATGTAAATATAATGTATTGATTAAGATGTGGTAGGAACTGATACACAATGGTTATTATGACAGGAGTGTTGATCAAATAACCAAGGTAGTAGAAGATGTAACCAATCAATAAGCATGAAACAATGCAACCAAATATCACATTTTATACTCTGTTTTAAATATAGGATTTTTTTTAACACTTTGTTTAAAAAATGCAGAAAGAGGAAACCAGAACCTTAAAGGTGTAAATTGACGTGAAAGTATTGTTTAAAAAGTGTTGAGGAGGAGCTGGAACCTAATAGTGTCAGCAGATGGTGCTGTAGGATAAAGACAAAATAATAGCTGCTCAGTGGAAGCTCACAAGGTCGGACAAAGTGATCAGGTCAAGTGGAGTTCAGAGGGACAAACTCCTCCTCATCAAAGGTGGTATAATTTCATTGGGTGGGGAAAGATGCTAGGGGGCAGGCAGATGCTGGTTTTGGGTTATAAAAGATGGAACCTGTGCATTGTTTAGTCAGAACTGTTTGTTTGGGCTTTGTTGTGGACAATAAACCTCCACTGTGCTGAACTCTGAACTCTCCCGGTGCCTATTTGGAAGATTGACTCTTTGGTTTTTGACACTTTGAAGAACCTGGATGGAGAAGATTGACCCAGAAAAGATAAGAATGACAATAAAAGTGATGAGAGCACAGAAAGAAAATGTAATGTTGATCACCATAAACAAAGTGGTGTAAACTCTTTATAGCTTCCCACTGTCACCAGGCGTTACAGTTACACTCCACAGCCTGATGGTAACGTCAGTACATGATGCAAAACACAATGTCTGCTTATCTTCATCTTCATCAGCAGCCACTGTGCAATAGAAACTCTATGACGTCTCTATGGAGGCTAACAGACAGTTTTAGACTCTGAAGTATTAGTCCAAGACTTAAGAAGCACTCATTGTGATGATGAAATGATTTCACCAGTACAGACAGTTTAAAGTCCTGTTAAAACTGGGAATAAAGGAGCAGTTTCCTCTTTTCATCTGTAGTTTCCTGCAGTGCTTCTTCTTGCAGGCAACAAGATTGACAACAATAATAATTCAAGTTCTGTTTGCTGAAAGTCGACCTCATTGTTTCAGGTTGAATTTCCACACTGACAACAAATAGTATTGTCTGGTCTCTCTGGAATGGAATCCCCCAATGAATTGCCACCTTATCGTGGTGGGGGAGTTTGTGCGCCCCTGAGAACCTGGGAGCTGTGTTGTCGGGGTCTATGGCCCCTGGTAGAGTCTCCAAAGGCAAAGTGGTTCCAGGGGAGGGGCCAGAGTAAGAGCGGTTCAAAAACCCTGTATGAAGAAGAACCCAAAGAGCAACGTACCCTCACCCGGGTTAGGGAATCTGGGACCCCCTTCTGGAGCCAGGCCAAGCCCAAAGGAATAACGTAGAACTGCAACCCTGTGGGCTCACCACCTGCAGGGGCCTCTACAGGCCGAGGTGGGTACCTGGCGTGCAGACATCCGGCATCGTAGACCTGCCGGACAGACCTGGTCGGCCCAAACGTGTAGTGAGGGTTTGCTGGGAATGTCTGGTGGAGGCCCCTGTCCTGGAGGTCTTCAACTCCCACCTCCGGAAGAGTTTCTCTTACATCCCAGGGGAGGTTGGGGACATGGAATCCCAGTGGGCCATGTTCAAAGCCTCCATTGCAGAGGAAGCTGCTGAGAGCTGTGGCCAGAAGGTCGTCGGTGCTGGTCTAAGAATTCGCTGGTGGAAGCCGGCGGTGAGGGAGGTCATCAGGCTGAAGAAGGCCTTTCCAGCCTGGCTGGCACTGGGGCTGTGGAGAAGGACTTTCAGGTGGCCTCAAGGAAGTTCTGGTAAACCATTCAGTGGCTCAGGAAGGGCAAGCGGGGCTTGGCTCAGGCCATATTCAACCATGGAGGAGAACTGCTGACCCGGACTGGGGTTATCATAGGGTGGTGGGAAGGACACTTTGAAGAACTCCTGAACCCAATCAACACTGAGATTTGACCTGAGATGCTGAAGCCTCTGGACATTGTTGGGCTGTTGTGGTTGACAAGCCTCTTCAGTGTGGTGTGGAGGTGAGGGACAGTACCTAACTGTGCAAATCAGAGGGAGGAAACAAAACCCCAAACCAAAATAGCAGCAGGAACAGGTTGAGCAGGTAGAGAGCTTTCACACTGCAGCAATGAAAGTAAAGTCAGTCAGAGTGGCAGCCAGGCAGCCGTGGAGACACGTCTGTGTTTCTGTCTGAAGAAAATCCAGACTGACTTCATCAGGTCTCCTCAACAACACAGCAGAGCCTCTGCCAAACACTGGTGAGTACAGATGATCACATTTACAGCTTCAACCACCAGGATCAACACAAAGCTTCAGCTCCGCTCAGCAGGAAGTTCCTCTTTTCTCATTTCACACTTGTGACGTTGGTTAAAGTAGAACTACGGCTGTTTGTCCAGCGACCACTTTAACAGCTTTAAACAGCCTCTGTGTGTCAGCTCTCAGGACTTTAGGGACTTTAAACTGATTCTCTGTGGTTTGGAGTTTAGTTTCCCTCCACTTTCCTGGTATCATTACTGTTTACTGATCACTTCATGCAGCCATACTGCATCCTGTTTACTCTACTGCTTCACAATAAAGGCTTTCCAGCAGAGAGCCAGCAGGAGGCTTTTAATGTGAAGCACCAAGAGGAAATGCAACGTGTTTCTCATGAGGTATTCAGTTAGTAATGCCCCTCTTCAATAAAAACTGGATTTAACAGAAGGACGTGGAGATATTCAGTATCATTCTTCCAACGCTGCAGGCTTGAACTTGCCAGCACGGCTTAAAGATTCAGAATGTAGTAATTAGAAATACATTGTCATTGATGACACCAGTGGTCTTTAGGGGAACTGCAGTCAACATCATCTTGCTCGCGCTCAAGCATGTGTACACACTCCACAGGGTGGATCCTGGGCGTCAGCCAAAACAGTGATGTCACATACACTAAACTGAACATGACTGACTAATATCATCACTTTGCACCCAAAGTACCTGAAACATTTAGTCCCAGGAATCTTTTTTCAAGGAACTTAAAGGCTCCTTCAGCCAGTTGTTGTCTAAAACACCTGTGAAGATCAGGAAAGTTAGCCCGCTGACGCCTGTAGGCTCCATCATATCTTAAAGAGCTCATGGTACCGTACTACCCCACTGGAGCTCTGAGCTCCCAGACTGCAGCCGACTGGTGGCTCCTAAAGTTCTCTGAAGTAGTGATGGAGCCAGAGCTTTCAGCTATCAGGCTCCTCTCCTGTGGAATCTGCTTCCAGTTTGGGTTTGGGGGTCAAACACCTCTACATTTCAGTGTGGGATAAAACCTCCACTTAGTGATGAAGCCTATAGTTTAGGACTGGTTCAGGCCTTGGACCAGCCTCTAGTGATGCTGCTGTTGGCTCAGACTGCCGGGGGATGTTATTATTATTCATGTATTAACTATTGTCATGTTTTCCACTGGTACCATGTTGCTAGTTTTTTGACGACACTGTTTTTCCTTTTCTTTCCCACTGTGTGCAGACATGGCTGCTGCAAACTATCTGAGATCTGAGGATCAGTTTCTGTGCTCCATCTGTCTGGATGTGCTCACTGATCCCGTCAGCACACCATGTGGACACAACTTCTGCAAAACCTGCATCACTGAACACTGGAACACTAACGACCGGTTTCTGTGTCCCTTGTGTAACAAGGCTTTTACCACAAGACCTGATTTGAGGGTCAACACTTTGCTCTCTGAGATGGTCTCTCAGTTCAGACAGTCAGCTCAACAGGACGCCAGCAGCAGCAGCTCAGAGCAACAAGTGTCCAAACCAGGAGAAGTTCCCTGTGACGTCTGTGCTGGAACCAAACTGAAGGCCCTGAAGTCCTGCCTGGTGTGTCTGGTCTCCTACTGTGAGACTCACCTGGAGCCTCATCTGACACTGTCAGGCCTGAAAAGACACCAGCTGATCGACCCTGTGGAGAACCTGGACAGCAGGATGTGTACGAAGCACGATAAACCTCTGGAGCTGTTCTGTAAGACCGACCAGACGTGTGTCTGCATGCTCTGCCCTGTTTTAGACCACATAGGACATAAGTTTGTTCCTCTGAAAGAAGAATATGAAGGACAGAAGGCCGAGCTGGGGAAGACAGAGGCTGAAATCCAGCAGATGATCCAGAAGAGACGACTGAAGATTGAGAAGATCAAACGGTCAGCTGACCTCAGTCAGGAAGATGCAGACAGAGTGATAGCAGAAGGTGTTCAGGTCTTCACTTCTCTGAAGGAGCGTGTTGAGAGAGGCCAGGCAGAGCTCATCAACACCATCAAAGAGAAGCAGGAAAGAGCAGAAAAACAGGCCCAAGCTTTCATCAGAGCGCTGGAACAGGAAATCTCTGAGCTGATGAAGAGGAGGACTGAGGTGGAGCAGCTCTCACGCTCTGAAGACCACCTCCATCTCCTCCACAGTGTCCAGTCCCTCAACACCAACCAGCCTCCAGCCAGCAGGGACTGGACAGAGGTCAGCGTCCCTCCACTGTCCTATGAAGGGACTGTGAGGAGAGCTGTGGCTCAGCTGGAGCAGGATCTCAGTAAAGAGATGAAGAAGCTGATTAAAGCTGAGCTGAGGAGGGTCCAGAAGTTTGCAGTGGATGTGACTCTTGATCCTGATACAGCACATCCTAAACTCATCCTGTCTGATGATGGGAAACAAGTGTATGATAGTGATGTGAGGAAGAAACTCCCAGACAATCCAGAGAGGTTTTCTAAGTATTGCATTGTCTTAGGAGAGCAGAGTTTCTCTTCAGGCAGATTCTACTTTGAGGTTCAGGTTAAAGGAAAAACTAATTGGTCTTTAGGAGTGGCCAGAGAGTCGATCAACAGGAAAGAGATCATCACACTGAGCCCTGAGGATGGTTGCTGGACTGTATGGTTGAGGAATGGGAATGAGTACCAAGCTCTTGATGATCCTTCAGTCCTTCTCTCTCTGAGGTCTCAGCCTCAGAAGGTGGGGGTGTTTGTGGACTATGAGGATGGTCTGGTCTCCTTTTATGACGTAGATGCTGCAGCTCTCATCTACTCCTTCACCAGCTGCTCCTTCACTGAGAAACTCTTCCCCTACTTCAATCCGTGTCTTAATGATGGAGGCAAAAACTCTGCCCCTCTGATCATCTCTCCTGTACACGCAGTAGACTGATGACTTCTCTTATTTCATGTGATGATTTACTGCATTTAAGAGAGCGAATGAACATTTATAGTGTCAACTAAATATCTGATTTCATACAGAATCTGTTTTCTTTGGTGATTGATTTATATGGATCCATCACAGAGGAAACACGTCAGTTTGCTGATTTTTGGGTCATTTGTTTCTGTTTTATTACTGTTCTTCTATTTGATGTGCAGCCACAGAAAACATGCTGCTGAATATTTCACTGTGTCGTCAACAGTTCGGTCCATTACATACCTGCAGTGTCTACAGAGAACAGCTTGTCTTTGTTATGACGGCTACAAAAACTTAATGGACAAAGTCATTAATAGAACTGATGCAGAATTTTCTATGTGATGTGAAAAGTGGTTTGGTGAATTACTGGTGGCTTTGGTCAGTTTTTATGTGGTTTGTGAATAATTTGTGGTTCATGGTGAATAATCTGTAAATGTGTGATTGTACAATGGAGAGAGGTAATTACTGGATTTAAAGATATGATCTGCCAATCATCAATAAATAGTTTGAAAAATGGGCTTTGATTCTGTGGAAATCTTCAGGGTTTTAACCGTTTGCCTTCAGCCCGACCGTGTGCTTCCTGCTGTTTGACTAAAATGACTTTCACCTTTTTCACATGTTCAGTAAAATCCACACGTCGTCCTGCTTGTGAATCATTTCATTGGTGCAGCCTGAACTCGCTCATCTCCCTGGCAGGTTTTGGGGTGAGTACGAGAGAGACGGCCGGGACGGATATGATGAGGGTCACATGACTGACGGGGGAGGGCGGCCGACCAGACTGCTCCTCTTCCCAGCTTCTCACAATAAACTCACACATGAACTCATCCTTTCTGTCCTAAACTGTAACATAACACCTCACTCATCACAAACACTTCATTCACCTTCAAACTCCTGAAAATGCTCAGAAAAGGGGAAAGTTTGAACACCTACAGTTCTGTGACAACTGAAGACCATGTGACACGGTCAAAAACTCTGGAAGAAGACAACAAGTGGCCCTTGAGTTGAGATGTTTTGGCAGACTGACGTTTTCACTTTATAACTGGCTTTTTATTGCTTCTAACAAGAGGAAACATCTGTGGTATCAAATACTGAGATATCACATGATGTAAATATAAAGTATTGATTAAGATGTGGTAGGAACTGATACACGATGGTTAGTATGACAGGAGTGTTGATCAAATAACCAAGATAATAGAAGATGTAACCAATCAATAAGCATGAAACAATGCAACCAAATATCACATTTTATACTCTGATTTAAATATAGGATTCTTTAACACTTAACAAATGCAGAAAGAGGAAACCAGAACCTTAAAGGTGTAAATTGACGTGAAAGTATTGTTTAAAAAGTGTTGAGGAGGAGCTGGAACCTAATAGTGTCAGCAGATGGTGCTGTAGGATAAAGACAAAATAATAGCTGCTCAGTGGAAGCTCACAAGGTCGGACAAAGTGATCAGGTCAAGTGGAGTTCAGAGGGACAAACTCCTCCTCATCAAAGGTGGTATAATTTCATTGGGTGGGGAAAGATGCTAGGGGGCAGGCAGATGCTGGTTTTGGGTTATAAAAGATGGAACCCGTGCATTGTTTAGTCAGAACTGTTTGTTTGGGCTTTGTTGTGGACAATAAACCTCCACTGTGCTGAACTCTGAACTCTCCCGGTGCCTATTTGGAAGATTGACTCTTTGGTTTTTGACACTTTATAACTTCTGTTGCTTCTAACAAGAGGAAACATCTGTTACAGGTACCGGCTGGTACCAAGTAAACAGATTATCGATTCTGCAAACAGAACAAATGACTGAGACAGGGCAACTTTGCTTCCGCTTGTTCAGCCTCGCTCAGCAGAATCCAATTTATTCTCATTTGCGATTACAACAATAAACCTTCTCTTTATAACTCATTCACAGACCAGCTATTAAAATCAAACTCCTAATTACATGTTGTTCAGTGTTCTTACTGAATTACAATTTATATTTTAAGTCACCAAATCTTAATAAACAATAACAATGTTTGTATCCTTGCAGGTTGTATCCTAACCATGAATATCATTACCATTCCTGTTCCAGTCACAGGTTTCGTTGTGTGAGCATCCAATAGCTCTTAGCATGCTACTGCTAACAGTGGAAATGGCTTTGCGGTTTTTATTAAATGTAACAACCATTTTCGTACCATATTTTAACAATATTTACATATACAACAGCATCATAAAATATTTACACATCAAACCAAATGTACAGGAGCCCAACGATAACCAACTGAATGGCGCGATGCAGGATGAGCATTTACCACAGCGCCATTTTGTGCTAATATGCTGATGGCCAGTAACAGATATTCATTTCGTTATATATACATAAATTCTGCTACCATTCTCTTTACAGACAACCCAACTCAAACATCAATCGATATGTTCACAAAGTAAACACAACAGACCGGGATGCCGCAAAAGCCACAAAGCGACTGCTGCAAACACACAACACAAAGTGCCTCGCTGCCTCCTGCTGGCCAAAGGCGGGAACGACATGTTAATTCCCTGTAACAAAACAAATGCATTGCCTACTGTGGACACCTTAAAAGCATGTTGCTACTACTTACAAACACAAAATACATCATCATAATTGTGACTTCACAATTGTGGCGTCACACATCACAGAGCAAAAAGCCGTCTGAAACCGAAACAATCAGAACGACAATAAAGGTAATGAGCACAGAAAGAAAGTCCAAGAGTTAAGAAGCACTCATTGGGATGATGAAATGATTTCACCAGTACAGACAGTTTAAAGTCCTGTTAAAACTGGGAATAAAGGAGCAGTTTCCTGTTTTCATCCGTAGTTTTCTGCAGTGCTTCCTCTTGTAGGTGTAACATGTATTAAATGAATACAAGGATAATTATAATGAGACCACAAATGGCTAGAATATCAGAAGAAACTAAATACGGCTACTGGAGGGCAGGGATGTGCAGTAAATAAAGACGATGACAGTATTTGCAGTTGAATATGGAAAATATATTGAACCATAAAGTGCACAAAACAAAATCAAAAATCATAATATTTACAATCCTGCAATTCCTGAATAACTGGTTTAGCATTCAACCATTCAAAATGCACATTTATAATTGGCCAATAATTGCTTAACATGAGTCACAGTGCAGTCACCCAGGTCTAACTCCCTGATCAAAACACATGATCAAATGAACGAGCTTAGAGTTTTTTGGGTTTGAGGAGTAATGATGGAGAAATGCATATAATCCAGAAATATGAATGTGGTGAAATGCTCGGATCGAGAAGGTGGGATAGTAGGCAGGCTGGCAGGCGAAACTGACTGCAACAAGTTCTCTTCAGGCTCCTGGCCTTGTTTCCTAGCTCGCCATCTTGGAGTTGGTGCCAAGGCAGGGCACCTGGCCTGCATGGACCAAACAATCCATTTAGAAACTCAAAGACAAAGCTAATGAATGCTACGCTAACATAGCATGTCTCACCATATAATAGTATAAATTACACCACAATCAGACATGCATTTACAATCTTGTGTTAGCATGTTAGCATATTAACATGATACATTGGTATCCAAAATCAGCCCTGCAAGTGTCGACAAGTTACTAGACCCTTATGTTAGCATTAGCCTATACGCTAACATTGTAGCTAATGCTAACAGGCCGTCATCCATCATCACATTTAATTGACAATTCAAAAGTCACCAGTTCAGCAGTTCAGTCTCACGCCACACAAGATAACAGGCCCCAACACACATGCAATGGTCTGGTTCTAAATGGTTGGTTACAAACAACATGATTTAAACCAGGAAACTGCATGATATTTGAATTAAGGTATGAAATTGTTTGGAAACCTGACCTGTAGCTGTTGTCCCCTGGCCTCTCTCCCACACAACCAAAAGGGAAATGAGGTCAGGGCAGCTTATATAGTGCCTCGGAGACAAGTGATTGGGAGTTTGAAGTCATGTGACTGTCATGTGACATGGTACATTCAAAAGAATGGGAAAAACACACACTGGGCTAAACAGTGATTTCAACCCTGGTTACACCGGCAACAAGACGGATAACGACAATAATTCAAGTTCTGTTTGCTGAAAGTCGACCTCATTGTTTCAGGTTGAATTTCAACACAACAACAAATAGTGTTGTCTGGTCTCTCTGGAAGAGTCATCCAACAAAAACTGGTGTGTACCAAAGTGAGCGTACTGCTGCCACGCCGAGCACCAAACACTCCTGGTACATGTGAGCGAACACACCGTCCGTCATGTTCAGGATCATCACTCATGATGGCCGAGGACCCGACCAACAGCCTCACACCAGTCTCTGCAGGAGGAGACGCCAGCTACAGTAAAACCTCCCTCCTCCACCTGTTGGGTGCAGAACAACCTTTGCTCCACATTAACAGAGAAGACTGGGGAGTTTCCCACCAACTGTGTAAATCAGGGGGAGGAACCAGAGGAGGAGCAGAGCTTCAACGTCACACTGCAGCAATGAAAGTAAAGTCAGTCAGAGTGGCAGCCAGGCAGCCGTGGAGACACGTCTGTGTTTCTGTCTGAAGAAAATCCAGACTGACTTCATCAGGTCTCCTCAACAACACAGCAGAGCCTCTGCCAAACACTGGTGAGTACAGATGATCACATTTACAGCTTCAACCACCAGGATCAACACAAAGCTTCAGCTCCGCTCAGCAGGAAGTTCCTCTCTTCTCATTTCACACTTGTGACGTTGGTTAAAGTAGAACTATGGCTGTTTGTCCAGCGACCACTTTAACAGCTTTAAACAGCCTCTGTGTGTCAGCTCTCAGGACTTTAGGGACTTTAAACTGATTCTCTGTGGTTTGGAGTTTAGTTTCCCCCCACTTTCCTGGTATCATTACTGTTTACTGATCACTACATGCAGCCATACTGCATCCTGTTTACTCTACTGCTTCACAATAAAGGCTTTCCAGCAGAGAGCCAGCAGGAGGCTTTTAATGTGAAGCACCAAGAGGAAATGCAACGTGTTTCTCATGAGGTATTCAGTTAGTAATGCCCCTCTTCAATAAAAACTGGATTTAACAGAAGGACGTGGAGATATTCAGTATCATTCTTCCAACGCTGCAGGCTTGAACTTGCCAGCACGGCTTAAAGATTCAGAATGTAGTAATTACAAATACATTGTCATTGATGACACCAGTGGTCTTTAGGGGAACTGCAGTCAACATCATCTTGCTCGCGCTCAAGCATGTGTACACACTCCACAGGGTGGATCCTGGGCGTCGGCCAAAACAGTGATGTCACATAGATGAAACTGAACACGACTGACTAATATCATCACTTTGCACCCAAAGTACCTGAAACATTTAGTCCCAGGAATCTTTTTTCAAGGAACTTAAAGGCTCCTTCAGCCAGTTGTTGTCTAAAAGACCTGTGAAGATCAGGAAAGTTAGCCCGCTGACGCCTGTAGGCTCCATCATATCTTAAAGAGCTCATGGTACCGTACTACCCCACTGGAGCTCTGAGCTCCCAGACTGCAGCCGACTGGTGGCTCCTAAAGTCCTCTGAAGTAGTGATGGAGCCAGAGCTTTCAGCTATCAGGCTCCTCTCCTGTGGAATCTGCTTCCAGTTTGGGTTTGGGGGTCAAACACCTCTACATTTCAAAGAGGGTCAAAAACCTCCACTTAGTGATAAAGCCTATAGTTTAGGACTGGTTCAGGCCTTGGACCAGCCTCTAGTGATGCTGCTGTAGGCTCAGACTGCCGGGGGATGTTATTATTATTCATGTATTCACTATTGTCATGTTTTCCACTGGTACCATGTTGCTAGTTTATTGACTACACTGTTTTTCCTTTTCTTTCCCACTGTGTGCAGACATGGCTGCTGCCAGTTTTCTGCTGTATGAAGATCAGTTTCTGTGCTCCATCTGTCTGGATGTGCTCACTGATCCCGTCAGCACACCATGTGGACACAACTTCTGCAAAACCTGCATCACTGAACACTGGAACACTAACGACCGGTTTCTGTGTCCCTTGTGTAACAAGGCTTTTACCACAAGACCTGATTTGAGGGTCAACACTTTGCTCTCTGAGATGGTCTCTCAGTTCAGACAGTCAGCTCAACAGGACGCCAGCAGCAGCAGCTCAGAGCAACAAGTGTCCAAACCAGGAGAAGTTCCCTGTGACGTCTGCGCTGGAACCAAACTGAAGGCCCTGAAGTCCTGCCTGGTGTGTCTGCTCTCCTACTGTGAGAGTCACCTGGAGCCTCATCTGACAGCTTCAGGCCTAAAAAGACACCAGCTGATCGACCCTGTGGAGAACCTGGACAGCAGGATGTGTACGAAGCACGATAAACCTCTGGAGCTGTTCTGTAAGACCGACCAGACGTGTGTCTGCATGCTCTGCTCTGTTTTAGACCACATAGGACATAAGTTTGTTCCTCTGAAAGAAGAATATGAAGGACAGAAGGCCGAGCTGGGGAAGACAGAGGCTGAAATCCAGCAGATGATCCAGAAGAGACAACTGAAGATTGAGGAGATCAAACGGTCAGCTGACCTCAGTCAGGAAGATGCAGACAGAGCGATAGCAGAAGGTGTTCAGGTCTTCACTTCTCTGAAGGAGCGTGTTGAGAGAGGCCAGGCAGAGCTCATCAACACCATCAAAAAGAAGCAGGAAAGAGCAGAAAAACAGGCCCAAGCTTTCATCAGAGAGCTGGAACAGGAAATCTCTGAGCTGATGAAGAGGAGGACTGAGGTGGAGCAGCTCTCACGCTCTGAAGACCACCTCCATCTCCTCCAGAGTGTCCAGTCCCTCAACACCAACCAGCCTCCAGCCACCAGGGACTGGACAGAGGTCAGCGTCCCTCCACCGTCCTATGAGGGGACTGTGAACAGAGCTGTGGCTCAGCTGGAGGAGGATGTCAGTAAAGAGATGATCAAAGCTGAGCTGAGGAGGGTCCAGCAGTTTGCAGTGGATGTGACTCTTGATCCTGATACAGCACATCCTTATCTCATCCTGTCTGATGATGGGAAACAAGTGAATGATGGTGATGTGAAGAGGAAAAAACTCTCAGACAATCCAGAGAGGTTTTCTAAGTGTGTCTGTGTCTTAGGAGAGCAGAGTTTCTCTTCAGGCAGATTCTACTTTGAGGTTCAGGTTAAAGGAAAAACTGAATGGGATTTAGGAGTGGTCAGAGAGTCGATCAACAGGAAAGAGATCATCAGACTGATCCCTAAGAATGGTTACTGGACTGTATGGTTGAGGAATGGGAATGAGTACGAAGCTCTTGATGACCCTTCAGTCCGTCTCTCTCTGAGGTCTCAGCCTCAGAAGGTGGGGGTGTTTGTGGACTATGAGGACAGTCTGGTCTCCTTTTATGACGTAGATGCTGCAGCTCTCATCTACTCCTTCACCAGCTGCTCCTTCACTGAGAAACTCTTCCCCTTCTTCAGTCCGGGTAATAATGATGAAGGCAAAAACTCTGCCCCTCTGATCATCTCTCCTGTACACGCAGTAAACTGATGACTTCTCTTATTTCATGTGATGATTTCCTGCATTTAAGAGAGCAAATGAACATTTATAGTGTTAACTAAATATCTGATTTCATACAGAATCTGTTTTCTTTGGTGATTGATTTATATGGATCCATCACAGAGGCAACACGTCAGTTTGCTGATTTTTGGGTCATTTGTTTCTGTTTTATTACTGTTCTTCTATTTGATGTGCAGCCACAGAAAACATGCTGCTGAATATTTCACTGTGTCGTCAACAGTTCGGTCCATTACATACCTGCAGTGTCTACAGAGAACAGCTTGTCTTTGTTATGACGGCTACAAAAACTTAATGGACAAAGTCATTAATAGAACTGATGCAGAATTTTCTATGTGATGTGAAAAGTGGTTTGGTGAATTACTGGTGGCTTTGGTCAGTTTTTATGTGGTTTGTGAATAATTTGTGGTTCATGGTGAATAATCTGTAAATGTGTGATTGTAAAATGAAGCAGATGTTGAACACGAGGCCTGAATGAGAAGAGAACAGAAAAGCCTGTTGTTTGTCACCACCAACAATGGAGAGAGGTACTTACTGGATTTAAAGATATTAAAGAGCTGTTTCTGCCAATCATCAATAAATACTTTGAAAAATGGGCTTTGATTCTGTGGAAATCTTCAGGGTTTTAACCGTTTGCCTTCAGCCCGACCGTGTGCTTCCTGCTGTTTGACTAAAATGACTTTTACCTTTTTCACATGTTCAGTAAAATCCACACGTCGTCCTGCATGTGAATCATTTCATTGGTGCAGCCTGAACTCACTCATCTCCCTGGCAGGTTTTGGGGTGAGTACGGGAGAGACGGCCGGGACGAATATGATGAGGGTCACATGACTGACGGGGGAGGGCGGCCTACCAGACTGCTCCTCTTCCCAGCTTCTCACAATAAACTCACACATGAACTCATCCTTTCTGTCCTAAACTGTAACATAACACCTCACTCATCAAAAACACTTCATTCACCTTCAAACTCCTGAAAATGCTCAGAAAAGGGGAAAGTTTGAACACCTACAGTTCTGTGACAACTGAAGACCATGTGACACTGTCAAAAACTCTGGAAGAAGACAACAAGTGGCCCTTGAGTTGAGAGTTTTTGGCAGACTGATGTTTTCAAACTAAACAAAATGATGTTTTCCAACAGCACACTCTGGTTTCACTTTATAACAAGAGGAAACATCTGTGGTATCAAATACTGAGATATCACATGATGTAAATATAATGTATTGATTAAGATGTGGTAGGAACTGATACACAATGGTTATTATGACAGGAGTGTTGATCAAATAACCAAGGTAGTAGAAGATGTAACCAATCAATAAGCATGAAACAATGCAACCAAACATCACATTTTATACTCTGTTTTAAATATAGGATTTTTTAACACTTTGTTTGAAAAATGCAGTAAGAGCAAACCAGAACCTTAAAGGTGTAAATTGACGTGAAAGTATTGTTTAAAAAGTGTTGAGGAGGAGCTGGAACCTAATAGTGTCAGCAGATGGTGCTGTAGGATAAAGACAAAATAATAGCTGCTCAGTGGAAGCTCACAAGGTCGGACAAAGTGATCAGGTCAAGTGGAGTTCAGAGGGACAAACTCCTCCTCATCAAAGGTGGTATAATTTCATTGGGTGGGGAAAGATGCTAGGGGGCAGGCAGATGCTGGTTTTGGGTTATAAAAGATGGAACCTGTGCATTGTTTAGTCAGAACTGTTTGTTTGGGCTTTGTTGTGGACAATAAACCTCCACTGTGCTGAACTCTGAACTCTCCCGGTGCCTATTTGGAAGATTTACTCTTTGGTTTTGGAGACTTTGAAGAACCTGGATGGAGAAGATTGACCCAGAAAAGATAAGAATGACGATAAAAGTGATGAGAGCACAGAAAGGAAATGTAATGTTGATCACCATAAACAAAGTGGTGTAAACTCTTTATAGCTTCCCACTGTCACCAGGCGTTACAGTTACACTCCACAGCCTGATGGTAACGTCAGTAC
This sequence comes from Pempheris klunzingeri, assembly GCF_042242105.1. NCBI lineage: Eukaryota > Metazoa > Chordata > Actinopteri > Acropomatiformes > Pempheridae > Pempheris > Pempheris klunzingeri. The sequence goes on from NC_092014.1 coordinate 1,772,572, forward strand.
AGCCTTCAGCTACATTCATTCATGATGCAAAACACAATGTCTGCTTATCTTCATCTTCATCAGCAGCCACTGTGCAGTATAACCTAACCCCAGCCCTGTTAAAACAGGGAATAAAAACTGGGAATAAAGGAGCAGTTTCCTCTTTTAAATCTGTAGTTTTCTGCTGACAACAACAATAATTCAAGTTCTGTTTGCTGAAAGTCGACCTCATTGTTTCAGGTTAAATTTCAACACTGACAACAAATAGTATTGTCTGGTCTCTCTGGAATGGAATCCCCCAATGAATCGTCGCCTTATCGTGGTCGGGGAGTTTGTGCACCCCTGAGAACCTGGGAGCTGTGTTGTCAGGGGCTATGGCCCCTGGTAGAGTCTCCAAAGGCAAAGTGGTTCCAGGGGAGGGGCCAGAGTAAGAGCGGTTCAAAAACCCTGTATGAAGAAGAAGCTAAAGAGCAACGTACCCTTGCCTGGGTCAGGGAATCCAGGACCCCCTTCTGGAGCCAGGCCAAGCACAAAGGAATACCGTAAAACTGCAACCCTGTGGGCTCACCACCTGCAGGGGCCACTATAGGGGGTTGGGTGCATGGAAAGCCGGGCTACAGGCCGAGGTGGGGTCCTGGGTGTGCAGACCCCCGGCATCGTAGACTGGCTCTAGGGACATGGAACATCACCTCTTTGGCGAGGAAAGAGTCGGAGCTGGTGTGGGAGGCTGAATGCTACCAGCTAGATATAGTTGGGCTTGCCTCCACGCACACCTCCACATGACTCTGGAACCAAACTCCTGGAGAGGGGCTGGACTCTCTCCCTTTCCAGAGTTGCCCAGGGTGAGAGGCGCCAGGTGGATGTGGGGATACTCTCAAGTCCCCGGCTGAGCACCGCTATGTTGGACTTCTCCCTGGTGAACAAGAGGGCTGCCTCCATGTAACTATGGTTTGCTGCTGTGTTTGAGCATAGGGTTGTTCATAAGTGTACATGGTACCAGACCACCTTAGGCCAAAGATCTATGATCGACTATGCGGTCGTGTCATCGGATCCGTGGCCATATGTCTTGGACACTCGGGTGAAGAGAGGTCAACTGATCACCACCTGGTGGTGAGTTGGATCAGATGGCCGGGGAGGCTGACAGACTTGGTAGGCCAAAACGTGTCATGAGGGTTTGCTGGGAACGTCTGGTGGAGGCCCCTGTCCGGGAGGTCTTCAACTCCCACCCCCGGAAGAGCTTCTTACATCCCGGGAAAAGTTAGGGACATGGAATCCCAGTGGGCCATGTTCAAAGCCTCCATTGCAGAGGAAGCTGCTGAGAGCTGTGGCCAGGAGGTTGTCGGTGCTGGTCCAAGAACCCGCTGGTGGAGGTCGGCGGTGAGGGAGGCCATCAAGCTGAAGGAGGCCTTTCCAGCCTGGCTGGCTCTGGGGCTGTGGAGAAGGACTTTCAGGTGGCCTCAAGGAAGTTCCGGCAAACCATTCGGCGGCTCAGGAAGGCAAAGCGGGACTTGGCTCAGGCTGTATTCAGCTGGGGAGAACTGCTGACCCGGACTGGGGTTATCATAGGGCGGTGAAAAGGACACTTTGAGGAACTCCTGAACCCAATCAACACTGAGATTTGACCTGAGATGCTGAAGGCTCTGGACATTGTTGGGCTGTTGTGGTTGACAAGCCTCTTCAGTGTGACATGGAGGTGAGGGACAGTACCCAACTGTGTAAATCAGAGGGAGGAAACAAAAACCCAAACCAAAATAGCAGCATGAACAGGTTGAGCAGGTAGAGAGCTTTAACACTGCAGAACTGAAAGTAAAGTCAGTCAGAGTGGCAGCCAGGCAGCCGTGGAGACACGTCTGTGTTTCTGTCTGAAGAAAATCCAGACTGACTTCATCAGGTCTCCTCAACAACACAGCAGAGCCTCTGCCAAACACTGGTGAGTACAGATGATCACATTTACAGCTTCAACCACCAGGATCAACACAAAGCTTCAGCTCCACTCAGCAGGAAGTTCCTCTCTTCTCATTTCACACTTGTGACGTTGGTTAAAGTAGAACTACGGCTGTTTGTCCAGCGACCACTTTAACAGCTTTAAACAGCCTCTGTGTGTCAGCTCTCAGGACTTTAGGGACTTTAAACTGATTCTCTGTGGTTTGGAGTTTAGTTTCCCTCCACTTTCCTGGCAGCCATAACCAGGATAATTTGGCTACATTTCTGTACAGTGGTAGGAAGCAGAGACACGTCTTCCCTCTTTATATGCAGATGATGTTGAAAAACTCCCGATAATTAGCTTCACTTCAGATATAGTGAAGAATGTAAACTTCTGCAGTGATTGGGCTCGGGCAAGGCCTGCAGACTTCAGCCATGTTGGAAGTAACTGACTGAGACGTTCATGAAATTCTGCAGGATTGTCGCTCTCAAAGTTTCTGAACTTTACACATATTTATTTTCTTATTTCTTATTGCCCAACAGGAAGTCAGCCAATTTGGACTCCTTGTGCCAATTTTGATCTCATGAGCGAACGCTTAAAGACTTTAGGATGCTCAAAAACTCAGGAAACTTTGCGCACTCAATCAAAACCAGTGCATTTTGCCAGAATATGCAGTGATCGGGTTTTTGAGTGTTTTGCTGGCTCCATAGCGCCCCCATTGCGTGGCAAGACTTAGTCAGAGCATTGTGGCTTCAAATATTAGCAAAATCTGGCACGCACATTGCTCTCATCATGTCAGACATATTTCACAGTGGCTCTCATCAGTTCTGCCAAACCCCTGGAGGTACAAAGAGACCTGGGTGCATCTTCTGCATAGTTGGGCCCTTAGAGCACCGCATACCTGCACTCAGTCAAGTGACTTCCTGTCAGCTCTCTGCTATGATGAGTGGGAACAAAATAATTTAATCAAAATCTAAATGTTATCAAACCGAATGGATCAAATTCTGATCTTGAAACGAGTCATTTCTTGGTTTGTGACTGTCAATGAAAACATGTCCCCTGATTTACAAACGTCTCCTTCACAAAGTGAGTCTGTGGGAAAAAAAATCTTTTTGGGCCAGTTTGGCGTAACGTGATGGACGCCATTGTTGTAATTACACGGTTTGGCCACAAGGTCAATTTGGCTTCAAAGTAGGGATGTGCAGTTCAAGCCAAAATACTATTTGATAGTTCAACTATGAACTGTTCAAGTATTGTTCGATAACACTCACCTTAAAGCTTCACATTATTATTTTTGTGTTAAGTCACTTGCTGGCCACTAAACACTGAGTAAAGTACTTACGTTTGCACTAAATGGAAATAATAATAATAATAAAACCTTCCTGCTTGTTTCCTCTGTTGCTGAGCTTTTGTAAATATCTGATAAATTAGACTGACAATGGTTTAAAAAATGATGCTGTTGTTATTGATGTAGTTTCCACATGATGAATCAGCAACAGAATTGTGTTGTTTTTTGTATCTTCTGTTGCTGATGTGAAGTTTGAATGGCTGAAAGAGCAATCTGACAGTTCATTAACATCCTACTTTAAAATGTGTAGTTTCAGTAGTGCTCTAACTCAAAGGCAAGTTTCTTTACTTGAAAGAAGCTGAAGCGGCGTGTCACTTAAAAATGACATGAAATCCAGTCACTGGAGTTCAAACAGGACAGAAATCACACAAATCACAATCAGGACTCCTGTTTCTGCTCTGATTCATCAGGTTTCCTGCTGGTTGAAAACACCATCTGATCTCAGCAGGCAGCCACGATGACTCCTGAGGACCTTTTGAACACTCTGGATGATTTAAAAGACGATGAATTCAGGAGCTTCAAATGGTTTCTGAAGCAGCCCGACAGCCTGGAATGCTACCAACCCATCAGAGTGTCCCAGCTGGAGGGGGCAGAGAGGACGGACACAGTGGATCTGATGGTGAACACCTACAAACCTGATGGAGCTCTGAAGGTGGCCAAGAAGGTTTTAGAGAAGATAAACAGGAAAGATCTGGCGCAGAGGCTGTCAGACACCAGATCACCATTACAAGGTCACAATAATAATAATAATAATTATGTTAATATCTCTGATGGTAAAATGGTTCCACACCAATTTGTTGAAACGTCAATTCTACTCAGAAAACTCGGTTGCAAATTTTAAACCTGCAGCAGCTGAATTTTTGGTCACGTTGGGGGGCGGCACAACCAGTAATAAACACATGATGACTCAGGTGTTTATCACTAACTGAGTAAATCAGAGTGAGGAAAAAAAAACCCAAACCAAAATAGCAGCAGGAACAGGTCGAGCAGGTAGAGAGCTTTCACACTCACCTTCAAGCTTCACATTATTATTATTTTTGCTTTTATTGCTCAAACGCGGCAGAATTACACGTTGGACTTGAACGTTTGGATTAAAGCCAACGTTAAGTCGATCGCTGGCCACGACATCCTCCGTCCACCCAGAAGAAGCACTGCAGCAGGAGGAGAGTCGAGATAAGAGCTAAGCTAACCCGGCTAATACCTGCGGCTGCTTCTAGCTGATGTCTGGTTGTGAAGATAGGATACCTTAAATGGGACGTGACAGGCAAACTACCAGGCACCAGGAAAAACAAAGGAAAATATACTTCTAAAGCAAAACGATAGTCGTATAAACTATTACATTTTTTGGGGGGGAAATTAACGAAGATTTCAAAATCATGACCCGTCCCTACTTCAAAAGTCTGGAGACCTTCACAGGGGCTTGGCCCAGCAGCACTGAAAGGCAACCATCTTCAATTTTAAACAACTTTCATGTATTTTAAGCAAATTTTGGGACATTCAATTTAAATAGTATGTCATGTGACAAGGCGCCACTTTGGAGCTATGGAACGTTTTTGTAAACTTGTCGTCGAGGTTTCAACACTTAATTTTGATCAGCAGAATATCAACACCTTCTCGACACCAAATTGCGAAGCTTTTCTAGTTTCAGGAAACGAGGTTGGCACTTAAAGTTATTAATTCACATGCTGGGTAAGAGTGCAGGCCTGGAGACACCTACATGCCCATGTTGAGTTAGTGTTAGCGCCACCTACTGGGCAACAAGAGGTCAGACTTATTTAAAATAGATCATTTGATTTACATGAAATTCACTCTGTGTGGTCTTCACATTAAATACAACAACAGGAAGTATAATTTGTGTGTGTTGAATAAAGCCACACACTGAACACAGCAGTTGATGTTTCTCTTGTCACAGCTATAAAAAAAAAAAAAAGAACGACATGCCAAAGTAGCGAAAATGCAGCTACCGCTCAGCCTGAAAGATCACATTCACTGCTGCTGTAAGCTTCAATCAAAACTGTATTTTGACTACATTGTTTTTCCTTTTCTTTCCCACTGTGTGCAGACATGGCTGCTGCAAACTATCTGAGATCTGAGCAACAAGTGTCCAAACCAGCAGAAGTTCCCTGTGACGTCTGCGCTGGAACCAAACTGAAGGCCCTGAAGTCCTGCCTGGTGTGTCTGCTCTCCTACTGTGAGACTCACCTGGAGCCTCATCTGACACTGTCAGGCCTGAGAAGACATCAGCTGATCGACCCTGTGGAAAACCTGGATAGCAGGATGTGTACGAAGCACGATAAACCTCTGGAGCTGTTCTGTAAGACCGACCAGACGTATATCTGCGTGCTCTGCTCTGTTTTAGACCACAAGACACATGAGTTTGCTCCTCTGAAAGAAGAATATGAAGGACAGAAGGCCGAGCTGGGGAAGACAGAGGCTGAAATCCAGCAGATGATCCAGAAGAGACGACTGAAGATTGAGGAGATCAAACGGTCAGCTGACCTCAGTCAGGAAGATGCAGACAGAGTGATAGCAGAATGTCTTCAGGTCTTCACTTCTCTGAAGGAGCGTGTTGAGAGAGGCCAGGCAGAGCTCTTCAACACCATCAAACAGAAGCAGGAAAGAGCAGAAAAACAGGCCCAAGCTTTCATCAGAGAGCTGGAACAGGAAATCTCTGAGCTGATGAAGAGGAGGACTGAGGTGGAGCAGCTCTCACGCTCTGAAGACCACCTCCATCTCCTCCAGAGTGTCCAGTCCCTCAACACCAACCAGCCTCCAGCCACCAGGGACTGGACAGAGGTCAGCGTCCCTCCACCGTCCTATGAGGGGACTGTGAGGAGAGCTGTGGCTCAGCTGGAGCAGGATCTCAGTAAAGAGATGAAGAAGCTGATTAAAGCTGAGCTGAGGAGGGTCCAGAAGTTTGCAGTGGATGTGACTCTTGATCCTGATACAGCAAATCCTAACCTCATCCTGTCTGATGATGGGAAACAAGTGAATCATGGTGATGTGAGGAAGAAACTCCCAGACAATCCAGAGAGGTTTTCTAAGTGTAACATTGTCTTAGGAGAGCAGAGTTTCTCTTCAGGCAGATTTTACTTTGAGGTTCAGGTTAAAGGAAAAACTGAATGGACTTTAGGAGTGGCCAGAGAGTCGATCAACAGGAAAGAGAACATTAGACTGAGCCCTAAGAAAGGTAACTGGACTGTATGGTTGAGGAATGGGAATGAGTACGAAGCTATTGATAACCCTTCAGTCCGTCTCTCTCTGAGGTCTCAGCCTCAGAAGGTGGGGGTGTTTGTGGACTATGAGGACGGTCTGGTCTCCTTTTATGACGTAGATGCTGCAGCTCTCATCTACTCCTTCACCGGCTGCTCCTTCACTGAGAAACTCTTCCCCTTCTTCGGTCCGTGTCTTAATGATGGAGGCAAAAACTCTGCCCCTCTGATCATCTCTCCTGTACACGCAGTAGACTGATGACTTCTCTTATTTCATGTGATGATTTACTGCATTTAAGAGAGCGAATGAACATTTATAGTGTCAACTAAATATCTGATTTCATACAGAATCTGTTTGCTTTGGTGATTGATTTATATGGATCCATCACAGAGGAAACACATCAGTTTGCTGATTTTTGGGTCATTTGTTTCTTTTTTATTACTGTTCTTCTATTTGATGTGCAGCCACAGAAAACATGCTGCTGAATATTTCACTGTGTCGTCAACAGTTCGGTCCATTACATACCTGCAGTGTCTACAGAGAACAGCTTGTCTTTGTTATGACGGCTACAAAAACTTAATGGACAAAGTCATTAACAGAACTGATGCAGAATTTTCTATGTGATGTGAAAAGTGGTTTGGTGAATTACTGGTGGCTTTGGTCAGTTTTTATGTGGTTTGTGAATAATTTGTGGTTCATGGTGAATAATCTGTAAATGTGTGATTGTACAATGAAGCAGATGTTGAACACGAGGCCTGAATGAGAAGAGAACAGAAAAGCCTGTTGTTTGTCACCACCAACAATGGAGAGAGATAATTACTGGATTTAAAGACATTAAAGAGCTGTTTCTGCCAATCATCAATAAATAGTTTGAAAATTGGGCTTTGATTCTGTGGAAATCTTCAGGGTTTTAACCGTTTGCCTTCAGCCCGACCGTGTGCTTCCTGCTCTTTGACTAAAATGACTTTTACCTTTTTCACATGTTCAGTAAAATCCACACGTCGTCCTGCATGTGAATCATTTCATTGGTGCAGCCTGAACTCGCTCATCTCCCTGGCAGGTTTTGGGATGAGTACAGGAGAGACCGGGACTGATATGATGAGGGTCACATGACTGACGGGGGAGGGCGGCCTACCAGACTGCTCCTCTTCCCAGCTTCTCACAATAAACTCACACATGAACTCATCCTTTCTGTCCTAAACTGTAACATAACACCTCACTCATCACAAACACTTCATTCACCTTCAAACTCCTGAAAATGCTCAGAAAAGGGGAAAGTTTGAACACCTACAGTTCTGTGACAACTGAAGACCATGTGACACGGTCAAAAACTCTGGAAGAAAACAACAAGTGGTCCTTGAGTTGAGATGTTTTGGCAGACTACAGTTTTCAAACTAAAGAAAATTATGCTTTCCAACGGCACACTCTGGTTTCACTTTATAACAAGAGGAAACATCTGTGGTATCAAATACTGAGATATCACATGATGTAAATATAATGTATTGATTAAGATGTGGTAGGAACTGATACACGATGGTTAGTATGACAGGAGTGTTGATCAAATAACCAAGGTAATAGAAGATGTAACCAATCAATAAGCATGAAACAATGCAACCAAATATGACATTTTATACTCTGTTTTAAATATAGGATTTTTTAACACTTTGTTTAAAAAATGCAGAAAGAGGAAACCAGAACCTTAAAGGTGTAAATTGAAGTGAAAGTATTGTTTAAAAAGTGTTGAGGAGGAGCTGGAACCTAATAGTGTCAGCAGATGGTGCTGTAGGATAAAGACAAAATAATAGCTGTTCAGTGGAAGCTCACAAGGTCGGACAAAGTGATCAGGTCAAGTGGAGTTCAGAGGGACAAACTCCTCCTCATCAAAGGTGGTATAATTTCATTGGTTGAGGAAAGATGCTAGGGGGCAGGCAGATGCTGGTTTTGGGTTATAAAAGATGGAACCCGTGCATTGTTTAGTCAGAACTGTTTGTTTGGGCTTTGTTGTGGACAATAAACCTCCACTGTGCTGAACTCTGAACTCTCCCGGTGCCTATTTGGAAGATTGACTCTTTGGTTTTTTACACTTTGAATAACCTGGATGGAGAAGATTGACCCAGAAAAGATAAGAATGACAATAAAAGTGATGAGAGCACAGAAAGAAAATGTAATGTTGATCACCATAAACAAAGTGGTGTAAACTCTTTAAAGCTTCCCACTGTCACCAGACGTTACAGTTACACTCCACAGCCTGATGGTAACATCAGTACAGCTTTCAGCTACATTCATTCATGATGCAAAACACAATGTCTGCTTACCTTCATCTTCATCAGCAGCCACTGTGCAGTAGAAACTCTATGACGTCTCTATTGAGGCTAACAGACAGTTTTAGACTCTGAAGCATTAGTCCAAGACTTAAGAAGCACTCATTGTAATGATGAAATGATTTCACCAGTACAGACAGTTTAATGTCCTGTGAAAACTGGGAATAAAGGAGCAGTTTCCTGTTTTCATCTGTAGTTTCCTGTAGTGCTTCTTCTTGCAGGCAACAAGACGGACAACAACAATAATTCAAGTTCTGTTTGCTGAAAGTCGACCTCATTGTTTCAGGTTAAATTTCCACACTGACAACAAAATAGTATTGTCTGGTCTCTCTGGAATGGAATCCCCCAATGAATCGCCGCCTTATCGTGGTCGGGGAGTTTGTGCTTCCCTGAGAACCTGGGAGCTGTGTTGTCGGGGCTATGGCCCCTGGTAGGGTCTCCAAAGGCAAAGTGGTTCCAGGGGAGGGGCCAGAGTAAGAGCGGTTCAAAAACCCTGTATGAAGCAGAACCCAAAGAGCAACGTACCCTCACCCGGGTTAGGGAATCAGGGACCCCCTTCTGGAGCCAGACCTGGGAGGGGAGCTCAGTGGCGAGTGTCTAGTGGCTGGGCCACAGAGCAAGCCCAAAAGGAACAATGTGGAACTGCAACCCTGTGGGCTCACCACCTGCAGGAGCCTCTACAGGTCCTGGGCGTGCAGACCCCCGGCATCGTAGACTGGCTCTAAGGACATGGAACATCACCTCTCTGGAGACTACTGAGTCGGAGCTGGTGCGGGAGGCTGAACGCTACCAGCTAGATATAGTCAGGCTTGCGTCCATGCACAGCATCGACTCTGGAACCAAACTCCTGGAGAGGGGCTGGACTCTCTCCTTTTATGGAGATGCTCAGAGTGAGAGGCGCCAGACGGGTCTGGGGATACTCAGCAGGGAGTCCCGGGTGAACAAGAGGGCCGCCTCCATGAAACTCTGGGTTGCTGATTGTTGTGTGTGCATATGCACCAAACAGCAGTTCAGAGTATCCGGCCTTCTTAAAGGCTCTGGATGGATCAGATGGTGGGAGAGGTTGCCGGACAGACCTGGTAGGTGCAAATATGTAGTGAGGGTTTGTTGGGAACGTCTGGTGGAGGCCCCTGTCTAGGAGGTCTTCAACTCCCACCTCCGGAAGAGTTTCTCGTACATCCCGAGGGAGGTTGGGGACATGGAATCCCAGTGGGCCATGTTCAAAGCCTCCATTGCAGAGGCAGCTGCTGAGAGCTGTGGCCAGAAGGTCGTTGGTGGACGCTGGCGGTGAGGGAGGTCGTCAAGCTGAAGGAGGCCTTCAAGCCTGGCTGGCTCGGGGGCTATGGAGAGGGACTTTTGGGTGGCCTCAAGGAAGTTCTGGCAAACCATTCGGCGGCTCTGGAAGGGCAAGCGGGGTTGGCTCAGGCTGTATTCAGCCAGAGAGGAGAACTGCTGACCCGGACTGGGGATATCATAGGGTGGTGGGAAGGACACTTTGAAGAACTCCTGAACCCAATCAACACTGAGATTTGACCTGAGATGCTGAGGCCTCTGGACATTGTTGGGCTGTTGTGGTTGACAAGCCTCTTCAGTGTGGTGTGGAGGTGAGGGACAGTACCTAACTGTGCAAATCAGAGGGAGGAAACAAAACCCCAAACCAAAATAGCAGCAGGAACAGGTTGAGCAGGTAGAGAGCTTTCACACTGCAGCAATGAAAGTAAAGTCAGTCAGAGTGGCAGCCGGGCAGCCGTGGAGACACGTCTTTGTTTCTGTCTAAAGAAAATCCAGACTGACTTCATCAGGTCTCCTCAACAACACAGCAGAGCCTCTGCCAAACACTGGTGAGTACAGATGATCACATTTACAGCTTCAACCACCAGGATCAACACAAAGCTTCAGCTCCGCTCAGCAGGAAGTTCCTCTTTTCTCATTTCACACTTGTGACGTTGGTTAAAGTAGAACTACGGCTGTTTGTCCAGCGACCACTTTAACAGCTTTAAACAGCCTCTGTGTGTCAGCTCTCAGGACTTTAGGGACTTTAAACTGATCCTCTGTGGGTTGGAGTTTAGTTTCCCTCCACTTTCCTGGCAGCCATAACCAGGATAATTCGGCTAAATTTCTGTACAGTCGTAGGAAGCAGAGACACATCTTCCCTCTTTATATGCAGACAATGTTGAAAAACTCAAGATAATTAGCTTCACTTCAGATATAGCGAAGAATGTAAACTTCTGCAGTGAATGGGCTCGGGCGAGGCCTGCAGACTTCAGCCATGTTGGAAGTAACTGACCGAGACGTTCATGAAATTCGGTGGGATCATCGCTCTCAAAGTTCTGAACCTTACACATATTTATTTTCTTATTTCTTAGTGCCCAACAGGAAGTCAGCCAATTTGGACTCATGAGCAAACGCTTAAAGACTTTAGGATGCTCAAAAACTCAGGAAACTTTGCGCACTCATCAAAACCAGTGCATTTTGCCAGAATATGCAGTGATCGGGTTCTTGAGTGTTTTGCGTGGCAAGACTTAGTCAGAGCATTGTGGCTTCAAATATTCACAAAATCTGGCACTCTCATCAGCTCTGCCAAACCCCTGGAGGTACAAAGAGACCTGAGTGCAACATTAGAGGCGGATCTTCTGCATAGTTGGGCCCTTAGAGCACCACATACCTGCACTGAGTCAGGTGACTTCCTGTCAGCCGTCTGCTATGATGAGTGGGAACAAAATGATTTAATTCTGATCAAATTCTGATCTTGAAACAAGGGAACAGTTTGGCGTCAAGTGATGGATGCCATTTTTGTAATTACACCGTTTGACCACGAGGTCAAACTGGCTTCAAAGTAGGGATGTGCAGTTCAAGCCAAAATACTATTTGATAGTTCATCTATGAACTGTTCAACTATTGTTTGATAACACTCACCTTCAAGCTTCGCATTATTATTTTCGCTTTTATTGCTTAAACATGGCAGAATTACATATTGGACATGAGTGTTTGGATTAAAGCAAACGTTAAGTCGATCGCTGGCCACGAAATCCTCCGTCCAACCAGAACAAGCGCCGCAGTGGGAGGAGAGTCGAGATAACAGCTAAGATAATCCGGCTAATACCTGCGGCTGCTTCTAGCTGATGTCCGGGTGCAAAGATCGGTTGCATGAAATGGGACCTGACAAAGGAAAACAAAGGAAAATATACTTCTAAAGCAAAACGATAGTCGTATTAACTATTACATTTTTTTTGAAAATGAACGAATATTTGAAAACCTACTTCAAAGCCTGAAGACCTTCCCAGGGGCTTGGCCCAGCAGCACGGATAGTCTTCAATAGTCTTCGATTTTAAAACAGATCATTTGACTTACATGAAATTCACTCTGTGTGGTCTTCACATTAAATACAACAGGAAGAATAATTTGTGTGTGTTGAATAAAGCCACACAGTGAACACAGCAGGTGATATTTCTCTCGTCACAGCTCTAAAAAGAAGAAGAACGGCTAGCCGAAGTAACGAAAATGCAGCTACCGCTCAGCCTGAAAGAACACATTCACTGCTGCTGTAAGCTTCAATCAATTTTGACTACACTGTTTTTCCTTTTCTTTCCCACTGTGTGCAGACATGGCTGCAGCAAACTATCCGAGATCTGAAGATCAGTTTCTGTGCTCCCTCTGTCTGGATGTGCTCACTGATCCTGTCACCACACCATGTGGACACAACTTCTGCAAAACCTGCATCACTGAACACTGGAACACTAACGACCGGTTTCTGTGTCCCTTGTGTAAAGAGGCTTTTACCACAAGACCTGATTTGAGGGTCAACACTTTGCTCTCTGAGATGGTCTCTCAGTTCAGACAGTCAGCTCAACAGGACGCCAGCAGCAGCAGCTCAGAGCAACAAGTGTCCAAACCAAGAGAAGTTCCTTGTGACGTCTGCACTGGAACCAAACTGAAGGCCCTGAAGTCCTGCCTGGTGTGTCTGGTCTCCTACTGTGAGACTCACCTGGAGCCTCATCTGACAGCTTCAGGCCTGAAAAGACACCAGCTGATCGACCCTGTGGAGAACCTGGACAGCAGGATGTGTACGAAGCACGATAAACCTCTGGAGCTGTTCTGTAAGACCGACCAGACGTATATCTGCGTGCTCTGCTCTGTTTTAGACCACAAGACACATGAGTTTGTTCCTCTGAAAGAAGAATATGAAGGACAGAAGGCCGAGCTGGGGAAGACAGAGGCTGAAATCCAGCAGATGATCCAGAAGAGACGACTGAAGATTGAGGAGATCAAACGGTCAGCTGACCTCAGTCAGGAAGATGCAGACAGAGCGATAGCAGAAGGTGTTCAGGTCTTCACTTCTCTGAAGGAGCGTGTTGAGAGAGGCCAGGCAGAGCTCATCAACACCATCAAAGAGAAGCAGGAAAGAGCAGAAAAACAGGCCCAAGCTTTCATCAGAGAGCTGGAACAGGAAATCTCTGAGCTGATGAAGAGGAGGACTGAGGTGGAGCAGCTCTCACGCTCTGAAGACCACCTCCATCTCCTCCAGAGTGTCCAGACCCTCAACACCAACCAGCCTCCAGCCACCAGGGACTGGACAGAGGTCAGCGTCCCTCCACCGTCCTATGAGGGGACTGTGAGGAGAGCTGTGGCTCAGCTGGAGGAGGATCTCAGTAAAGAGATGAAGAAGCTGATTAAAGCTGAGCTGAGGAGGGTCCAGAAGTTTGCAGTGGATGTGACTCTTGATCCTGATACAGCACATCCTGATCTCATCCTGTCTGATGATGGGAAACAAGTGAATGATGGTGATGTGAAGAGGAAAAAACTCCCAGACAATCCAGAGAGGTTTTCTAAGTATATCATTGTCTTAGGAGAGCAGAGTTTCTCTTCAGGCAGATTCTACTTTGAGGTTCAGGTTAAAGGAAAAACTGAATGGTCTTTAGGAGTGGCCAGAGAGTCGATCAACAGGAAAGAGAACATTAGACTGAGCCCTGAGGATGGTTACTGGACTGTATGGTTGAGGAATGGGAATGAGTACGAAGCTTGTGAGAACCCTTCAGTCCTTCTCTCTCTGAGGTCTCAGCCTCAGAAGGTGGGGGTGTTTGTGGACTATGAGGACGGTCTGGTCTCCTTTTATGACGTAGATGCTGCAGCTCTCATCTACTCCTTCACCGGCTGCTCCTTCACTGAGAAACTCTTCCCCTACTTCAATCCGTGTCTTAATGATGGAGGCAAAAACTCTGCCCCTCTGATCATCTCTCCTGTACACGCAGTAGACTGATGACTTCTCTTATTTCATGTGATGATTTACTGCATTTAAGAGAGCGAATGAATATTTATAGTGTCGATGAAATATCTGATTTCATACAGAATCTGTTTTCTTTGGTGATTGATTTATATGGATCCATCACAGAGGAAACACGTCAGTTTGCTGATTTTTGGGTCATTTGTTTCTGTTTTATTACTGTTCTTCTATTTGATGTGCAGCCACAGAAAACATGCTGCTGAATATTTCACTGTGTCGTCAACAGTTCGGTCCATTACATACCTGCAGTGTCTACAGAGAACAGCTTGTCTTTGTTATGACGGCTACAAAAACTTAATGGACAAAGTGATTAACAGAACTGATGCAGAATTTTCTATGTGATGTGAAAAGTGGTTTGGTGAATTACTGGTGGCTTTGGTCAGTTTTTATGTGGTTTGTGAATAATTTGTGGTTCATGGTGAATAATCTGTAAATGTGTGATTGTACAATGGAGAGAGGTAATTACTGGATTTAAAGACATTAAAGAACTGTTTCTGCCAATCATCAATAAATAGTTTGAAAATTGGACTTTGATTCTGTGGAAATCTTCAGGGTTTTAACCGTTTGCCTTCAGCCCGACCGTGTGCTTCCTGCTGTTTGACTAAAATGACTTTTACCTTTTTCACATGTTCAGTAAAATCCACACGTCGTCCTGCATGTGAATCATTTCATTGGTGCAGCCTGAACTCGCTCATCTCCCTGGCAGGTTTTGGGGTGAGTACGGGAGAGACGGCCGGGACGAATATGATGAGGGTCACATGACTGACGGGGGAGGGCGGCCGACCAGACTGCTCCTCTTCCCAGCTTCTCACAATAAACTCACACATGAACTCATCCTTTCTGCCTTAAACTGTAACATAACACCTCACTCATCACAAATACTTAATTCACCTTCAAACTCCTGAAAATGCTTAGAAAAGGGGAAAGTTTGAACACCTACAGTTCTGTGACAACTGAAGACCATGTGACACGGTCAAAAACTCTGGAAGAAGACAACAAGTGGTCCTTGAGTTGAGATGTTTTGGCAGACTGACGTTTTCAAACTAAACAAAATGATGTTTTCCAACAGCACACTCTGGTTTCACTTTATAACAAGATGAAACATCTGTGGTATCAAATACTGAGATATCACATGATGTAAATATAATGTATTGATTAAGATGTGGTAGGAACTGATACACGATGGTTAGTATGACAGGAGTGTTGATCAAATAACCAAGGTAATAGAAGATGTAACCAATCAATAAGCATGAAACAATGCAACCAAATATCACATTTTATACTCTGTTTTAAATATAGGATTTTTTAACACTTAACACTTAAAAAATGCAGTAAGAGGAAACCAGAACCTTAAAAGTGTAAATTGAAGTGAAAGTACTGTTTAAAAAGTGTTGAGGAGGAGCTGGAACCTAATAGTGTCAGCAGATGGTGCTGTAGGATAAAGACAAAATAATAGCTGCTCAGTGGAAGCTCACAAGGTCGGACAAAGTGATCAGGTCAAGTGGAGTTCAGAGGGACAAACTCCTCCTCATCAAAGGTGGTATAATTTCATTGGTTGAGGAAAGATGCTAGGGGGCAGGCAGATGCTGGTTTTGGGTTATAAAAGATGGAACCCGTGCATTGTTTAGTCAGAACTGTTTGTTTGGGCTTTGTTGTGGACAATAAACCTCCACTGTGCTGAACTCTAAACTCTCCCGGTGCCTATTTGGAAGATTGACTCTTTGGTTTTTTACACTTTGAATAACCTGGATGGAGAAGATTGACCCAGAAAAGATAAGAATGACAATAAAAGTGATGAGAGCACAGAAAGAAAATGTAATGTTGATCACCATAAACAAAGTGGTGTAAACTCTTTAAAGCTTCCCACTGTCACCAGACGTTACAGTTACACTCCACAGCCTGATGGTAACATCAGTACAGCTTTCAGCTACATTCATTCATGATGCAAAACACAATGTCTGCTTACCTTCATCTTCATCAGCAGCCACTGTGCAGTAGAAACTCTATGACGTCTCTATTGAGGCTAACAGACAGTTTTAGACTCTGAAGCATTAGTCCAAGACTTAAGAAGCACTCATTGTAATGATGAAATGATTTCACCAGTACAGACAGTTTAATGTCCTGTGAAAACTGGGAATAAAGGAGCAGTTTCCTGTTTTCATCTGTAGTTTCCTGCAGTGCTTCTTCTTGCAGGCAACAAGACGGACAACAACAATAATTCAAGTTCTGTTTGCTGAAAGTCGACCTCATTGTTTCAGGTTAAATTTCCACACTGACAACAAAATAGTATTGTCTGGTCTCTCTGGAATGGAATCCCCCAATGAATCGCCGCCTTATCGTGGTCGGGGAGTTTGTGCTTCCCTGAGAACCTGGGAGCTGTGTTGTCGGGGCTATGGCCCCTGGTAGGGTCTCCAAAGGCAAAGTGGTTCCAGGGGAGGGGCCAGAGTAAGAGCGGTTCAAAAACCCTGTATGAAGCAGAACCCAAAGAGCAACGTACCCTCACCCGGGTTAGGGAATCAGGGACCCCCTTCTGGAGCCAGACCTGGGAGGGGAGCTCAGTGGCGAGTGTCTAGTGGCTGGGCCACAGAGCAAGCCCAAAAGGAACAATGTGGAACTGCAACCCTGTGGGCTCACCACCTGCAGGAGCCTCTACAGGTCCTGGGCGTGCAGACCCCCGGCATCGTAGACTGGCTCTAAGGACATGGAACATCACCTCTCTGGAGACTACTGAGTCGGAGCTGGTGCGGGAGGCTGAACGCTACCAGCTAGATATAGTCAGGCTTGCGTCCATGCACAGCATCGACTCTGGAACCAAACTCCTGGAGAGGGGCTGGACTCTCTCCTTTTATGGAGATGCTCAGAGTGAGAGGCGCCAGACGGGTCTGGGGATACTCAGCAGGGAGTCCCGGGTGAACAAGAGGGCCGCCTCCATGCAACTCTGGGTTGCTGATTGTTGTGTGTGCATATGCACCAAACAGCAGTTCAGAGTATCCGGCCTTCTTAAAGGCTCTGGATGGATCAGATGGTGGGAGAGGTTGCCGGACAGACCTGGTAGGTGCAAATATGTAGTGAGGGTTTGTTGGGAACGTCTGGTGGAGGCCCCTGTCTAGGAGGTCTTCAACTCCCACCTCCGGAAGAGTTTCTCGTACATCCCGAGGGAGGTTGGGGACATGGAATCCCAGTGGGCCATGTTCAAAGCCTCCATTGCAGAGGCAGCTGCTGAGAGCTGTGGCCAGAAGGTCGTTGGTGGACGCTGGCGGTGAGGGAGGTCGTCAAGCTGAAGGAGGCCTTCAAGCCTGGCTGGCTCGGGGGCTATGGAGAGGGACTTTTGGGTGGCCTCAAGGAAGTTCTGGCAAACCATTCGGCGGCTCTGGAAGGGCAAGCGGGGTTGGCTCAGGCTGTATTCAGCCAGAGAGGAGAACTGCTGACCCAGACTGGGGTTATCATAGGGTGGTGGGAAGGACACTTTGAAGAACTCCTGAACCCAATCAACACTGAGATTTGACCTGAGATGCTGAGGCCTCTGGACATTGTTGGGCTGTTGTGGTTGACAAGCCTCTTCAGTGTGGTGTGGAGGTGAGGGACAGTACCTAACTGTGCAAATCAGAGGGAGGAAACAAAACCCCAAACCAAAATAGCAGCAGGAACAGGTTGAGCAGGTAGAGAGCTTTAACACTGCAGAACTGAAAGTAAAGTCAGTCAGAGTGGCAGCCGGGCAGCCGTGGAGACACGTCTTTGTTTCTGTCTAAAGAAAATCCAGACTGACTTCATCAGGTCTCCTCAACAACACAGCAGAGCCTCTGCCAAACACTGGTGAGTACAGATGATCACATTTACAGCTTCAACCACCAGGATTAACACAAAACTTCAGCTCCGCTCAGCAGGAAGTTCCTCTTTTCTCATTTCACACTTGTGACGTTGGTTAAAGTAGAACTACGGCTGTTTGTCCAGCGACCACTTTAACAGCTTTAAACAGCCTCTGTGTGTCAGCTCTCAGGACTTTAGGGACTTTAAACTGATCCTCTGTGGGTTGGAGTTTAGTTTCCCTCCACTTTCCTGGCAGCCATAACCAGGATAATTCGGCTAAATTTCTGTACAGTCGTAGGAAGCAGAGACACATCTTCCCTCTTTATATGCAGACAATGTTGAAAAACTCAAGATAATTAGCTTCACTTCAGATATAGCGAAGAATGTAAACTTCTGCAGTGAATGGGCTCGGGCGAGGCCTGCAGACTTCAGCCATGTTGGAAGTAACTGACCGAGACGTTCATGAAATTCGGTGGGATCATCGCTCTCAAAGTTCTGAACCTTACACATATTTATTTTCTTATTTCTTAGTGCCCAACAGGAAGTCAGCCAATTTGGACTCATGAGCAAACGCTTAAAGACTTTAGGATGCTCAAAAACTCAGGAAACTTTGCGCACTCATCAAAACCAGTGCATTTTGCCAGAATATGCAGTGATCGGGTTCTTGAGTGTTTTGCGTGGCAAGACTTAGTCAGAGCATTGTGGCTTCAAATATTCACAAAATCTGGCACTCTCATCAGCTCTGCCAAACCCCTGGAGGTACAAAGAGACCTGAGTGCAACATTAGAGGCGGATCTTCTGCATAGTTGGGCCCTTAGAGCACCACATACCTGCACTGAGTCAGGTGACTTCCTGTCAGCCGTCTGCTATGATGAGTGGGAACAAAATGATTTAATTCTGATCAAATTCTGATCTTGAAACAAGGGAACAGTTTGGCGTCAAGTGATGGATGCCATTTTTGTAATTACACCGTTTGACCACGAGGTCAAACTGGCTTCAAAGTAGGGATGTGCAGTTCAAGCCAAAATACTATTTGATAGTTCATCTATGAACTGTTCAACTATTGTTTGATAACACTCACCTTCAAGCTTCGCATTATTATTTTCGCTTTTATTGCTTAAACATGGCAGAATTACATATTGGACATGAGTGTTTGGATTAAAGCAAACGTTAAGTCGATCGCTGGCCACGAAATCCTCCGTCCAACCAGAACAAGCGCCGCAGTGGGAGGAGAGTCGAGATAACAGCTAAGATAATCCGGCTAATACCTGCGGCTGCTTCTAGCTGATGTCCGGGTGCAAAGATCGGTTGCATGAAATGGGACCTGACAAAGGAAAACAAAGGAAAATATACTTCTAAAGCAAAACGATAGTCGTATTAACTATTACATTTTTTTTGAAAATGAACGAATATTTGAAAACCTACTTCAAAGCCTGAAGACCTTCCCAGGGGCTTGGCCCAGCAGCACGGATAGTCTTCAATAGTCTTCGATTTTAAAACAGATCATTTGACTTACATGAAATTCACTCTGTGTGGTCTTCACATTAAATACAACAGGAAGAATAATTTGTGTGTGTTGAATAAAGCCACACAGTGAACACAGCAGGTGATATTTCTCTCGTCACAGCTCTAAAAAGAAGAAGAACGG
Source organism: Pempheris klunzingeri (assembly GCF_042242105.1). NCBI lineage: Eukaryota > Metazoa > Chordata > Actinopteri > Acropomatiformes > Pempheridae > Pempheris > Pempheris klunzingeri. The sequence continues at coordinate 1,792,093 of NC_092014.1, forward strand.
CTAGCCGAAGTAACGAAAATGCAGCTACCGCTCAGCCTGAAAGAACACATTCACTGCTGCTGTAAGCTTCAATCAATTTTGACTACACTGTTTTTCCTTTTCTTTCCCACTGTGTGCAGACATGGCTGCAGCAAACTATCCGAGATCTGAAGATCAGTTTCTGTGCTCCCTCTGTCTGGATGTGCTCACTGATCCTGTCACCACATCATGTGGACACAACTTCTGCAAAACCTGCATCACTGAACACTGGAACACTAACGACCGGTTTCTGTGTCCCTTGTGTAAAGAGGCTTTTACCACAAGACCTGATTTGAGGGTCAACACTTTGCTCTCTGAGATGGTCTCTCAGTTCAGACAGTCAGCTCAACAGGACGCCAGCAGCAGCAGCTCAGAGCAACAAGTGTCCAAACCAAGAGAAGTTCCTTGTGACGTCTGCACTGGAACCAAACTGAAGGCCCTGAAGTCCTGCCTGGTGTGTCTGGTCTCCTACTGTGAGACTCACCTGGAGCCTCATCTGACAGCTTCAGGCCTGAAAAGACACCAGCTGATCGACCCTGTGGAGAACCTGGACAGCAGGATGTGTACGAAGCACGATAAACCTCTGGAGCTGTTCTGTAAGACCGACCAGACGTATATCTGCGTGCTCTGCTCTGTTTTAGACCACAAGACACATGAGTTTGTTCCTCTGAAAGAAGAATATGAAGGACAGAAGGCCGAGCTGGGGAAGACAGAGGCTGAAATCCAGCAGATGATCCAGAAGAGACGACTGAAGATTGAGGAGATCAAACGGTCAGCTGACCTCAGTCAGGAAGATGCAGACAGAGCGATAGCAGAAGGTGTTCAGGTCTTCACTTCTCTGAAGGAGCGTGTTGAGAGAGGCCAGGCAGAGCTCATCAACACCATCAAAGAGAAGCAGGAAAGAGCAGAAAAACAGGCCCAAGCTTTCATCAGAGAGCTGGAACAGGAAATCTCTGAGCTGATGAAGAGGAGGACTGAGGTGGAGCAGCTCTCACGCTCTGAAGACCACCTCAATCTCCTCCAGAGTGTCCAGACCCTCAACACCAACCAGCCTCCAGCCACCAGGGACTGGACAGAGGTCAGCGTCCCTCCACCGTCCTATGAGGGGACTGTGAGGAGAGCTGTGGCTCAGCTGGAGGAGGATCTCAGTAAAGAGATGAAGAAGCTGATTAAAGCTGAGCTGAGGAGGGTCCAGAAGTTTGCAGTGGATGTGACTCTTGATCCTGATACAGCACATCCTGATCTCATCCTGTCTGATGATGGGAAACAAGTGAATGATGGTGATGTGAAGAGGAAAAAACTCCCAGACAATCCAGAGAGGTTTTCTAAGTATATCATTGTCTTAGGAGAGCAGAGTTTCTCTTCAGGCAGATTCTACTTTGAGGTTCAGGTTAAAGGAAAAACTGAATGGTCTTTAGGAGTGGCCAGAGAGTCGATCAGCAGGAAAGAGAACATTAGACTGAGCCCTGAGGATGGTTACTGGACTGTATGGTTGAGGAATGGGAATGAGTACGAAGCTTGTGAGAACCCTTCAGTCCTTCTCTCTCTGAGGTCTCAGCCTCAGAAGGTGGGGGTGTTTGTGGACTATGAGGACGGTCTGGTCTCCTTTTATGACGTAGATGCTGCAGCTCTCATCTACTCCTTCACCGGCTGCTCCTTCACTGAGAAACTCTTCCCCTACTTCAATCCGTGTCTTAATGATGGAGGCAAAAACTCTGCCCCTCTGATCATCTCTCCTGTACACGCAGTAGACTGATGACTTCTCTTATTTCATGTGATGATTTACTGCATTTAAGAGAGCGAATGAATATTTATAGTGTCGATGAAATATCTGATTTCATACAGAATCTGTTTGCTTTGGTGATTGATTTATATGGATCCATCACAGAGGAAACACGTCAGTTTGCTGATTTTTGGGTCATTTGTTTCTGTTTTATTACTGTTCTTCTATTTGATGTGCAGCCACAGAAAACATGCTGCTGAATATTTCACTGTGTCGTCAACAGTTCGGTCCATTACATACCTGCAGTGTCTACAGAGAACAGCTTGTCTTTGTTATGACGGCTACAAAAACTTAATGGACAAAGTGATTAACAGAACTGATGCAGAATTTTCTATGTGATGTGAAAAGTGGTTTGGTGAATTACTGGTGGCTTTGGTCAGTTTTTATGTGGTTTGTGAATAATTTGTGGTTCATGGTGAATAATCTGTAAATGTGTGATTGTACAATGGAGAGAGGTAATTACTGGATTTAAAGACATTAAAGAACTGTTTCTGCCAATCATCAATAAATAGTTTGAAAATTGGACTTTGATTCTGTGGAAATCTTCAGGGTTTTAACCGTTTGCCTTCAGCCCGACCGTGTGCTTCCTGCTGTTTGACTAAAATGACTTTTACCTTTTTCACATGTTCAGTAAAATCCACACGTCGTCCTGCATGTGAATCATTTCATTGGTGCAGCCTGAACTCGCTCATCTCCCTGGCAGGTTTTGGGGTGAGTACGGGAGAGACGGCCGGGACGAATATGATGAGGGTCACATGACTGACGGGGGAGGGCGGCCGACCAGACTGCTCCTCTTCCCAGCTTCTCACAATAAACTCACACATGAACTCATCCTTTCTGCCTTAAACTGTAACATAACACCTCACTCATCACAAATACTTAATTCACCTTCAAACTCCTGAAAATGCTTAGAAAAGGGGAAAGTTTGAACACCTACAGTTCTGTGACAACTGAAGACCATGTGACACGGTCAAAAACTCTGGAAGAAGACAACAAGTGGTCCTTGAGTTGAGATGTTTTGGCAGACTGACGTTTTCAAACTAAACAAAATGATGTTTTCCAACAGCACACTCTGGTTTCACTTTATAACAAGATGAAACATCTGTGGTATCAAATACTGAGATATCACATGATGTAAATATAATGTATTGATTAAGATGTGGTAGGAACTGATACACGATGGTTAGTATGACAGGAGTGTTGATCAAATAACCAAGGTAATAGAAGATGTAACCAATCAATAAGCATGAAACAATGCAACCAAATATCACATTTTATACTCTGTTTTAAATATAGGATTTTTTAACACTTAACACTTAAAAAATGCAGTAAGAGGAAACCAGAACCTTAAAAGTGTAAATTGAAGTGAAAGTATTGTTTAAAAAGTGTTGAGGAGGAGCTGGAACCTAATAGTGTCAGCAGATGGTGCTGTAGGATAAAGACAAAATAATAGCTGCTCAGTGGAAGCTCACAAGGTCGGACAAAGTGATCAGGTCAAGTGGAGTTCAGAGGGACAAACTCCTCCTCATCAAAGGTGGTATAATTTCATTGGTTGGGGAAAGATGCTAGGGGGCAGGCAGATGCTGGTTTTGGGTTATAAAAGATGGAACCCGTGCATTGTTTAGTCAGAACTGTTTGTTTGGGCTTTGTTGTGGACAATAAACCTCCACTGTGCTGAACTCTAAACTCTCCCGGTGCCTATTTGGAAGATTGACTCTTTGGTTTTTTACACTTTGAATAACCTGGATGGAGAAGATTGACCCAGAAAAGATAAGAATGACAATAAAAGTGATGAGAGCACAGAAAGAAAATGTAATGTTGATCACCATAAACAAAGTGGTGTAAACTCTTTAAAGCTTCCCACTGTCACCAGACGTTACAGTTACACTCCACAGCCTGATGGTAACATCAGTACAGCTTTCAGCTACATTCATTCATGATGCAAAACACAATGTCTGCTTACCTTCATCTTCATCAGCAGCCACTGTGCAGTAGAAACTCTATGACGTCTCTATTGAGGCTAACAGACAGTTTTAGACTCTGAAGCATTAGTCCAAGACTTAAGAAGCACTCATTGTAATGATGAAATGATTTCACCAGTACAGACAGTTTAATGTCCTGTGAAAACTGGGAATAAAGGAGCAGTTTCCTGTTTTCATCTGTAGTTTCCTGCAGTGCTTCTTCTTGCAGGCAACAAGACGGACAACAACAATAATTCAAGTTCTGTTTGCTGAAAGTCGACCTCATTGTTTCAGGTTAAATTTCCACACTGACAACAAAATAGTATTGTCTGGTCTCTCTGGAATGGAATCCCCCAATGAATCGCCGCCTTATCGTGGTCGGGGAGTTTGTGCTTCCCTGAGAACCTGGGAGCTGTGTTGTCGGGGCTATGGCCCCTGGTAGGGTCTCCAAAGGCAAAGTGGTTCCAGGGGAGGGGCCAGAGTAAGAGCGGTTCAAAAACCCTGTATGAAGCAGAACCCAAAGAGCAACGTACCCTCACCCGGGTTAGGGAATCAGGGACCCCCTTCTGGAGCCAGACCTGGGAGGGGAGCTCAGTGGCGAGTGTCTAGTGGCTGGGCCACAGAGCAAGCCCAAAAGGAACAATGTGGAACTGCAACCCTGTGGGCTCACCACCTGCAGGAGCCTCTACAGGTCCTGGGCGTGCAGACCCCCGGCATCGTAGACTGGCTCTAAGGACATGGAACATCACCTCTCTGGAGACTACTGAGTCGGAGCTGGTGCGGGAGGCTGAACGCTACCAGCTAGATATAGTCAGGCTTGCGTCCATGCACAGCATCGACTCTGGAACCAAACTCCTGGAGAGGGGCTGGACTCTCTCCTTTTATGGAGATGCTCAGAGTGAGAGGCGCCAGACGGGTCTGGGGATACTCAGCAGGGAGTCCCGGGTGAACAAGAGGGCCGCCTCCATGCAACTCTGGGTTGCTGATTGTTGTGTGTGCATATGCACCAAACAGCAGTTCAGAGTATCCGGCCTTCTTAAAGGCTCTGGATGGATCAGATGGTGGGAGAGGTTGCCGGACAGACCTGGTAGGTGCAAATATGTAGTGAGGGTTTGTTGGGAACGTCTGGTGGAGGCCCCTGTCTAGGAGGTCTTCAACTCCCACCTCCGGAAGAGTTTCTCGTACATCCCGAGGGAGGTTGGGGACATGGAATCCCAGTGGGCCATGTTCAAAGCCTCCATTGCAGAGGCAGCTGCTGAGAGCTGTGGCCAGAAGGTCGTTGGTGGACGCTGGCGGTGAGGGAGGTCGTCAAGCTGAAGGAGGCCTTCAAGCCTGGCTGGCTCGGGGGCTATGGAGAGGGACTTTTGGGTGGCCTCAAGGAAGTTCTGGCAAACCATTCGGCGGCTCTGGAAGGGCAAGCGGGGTTGGCTCAGGCTGTATTCAGCCAGAGAGGAGAACTGCTGACCCAGACTGGGGTTATCATAGGGTGGTGGGAAGGACACTTTGAAGAACTCCTGAACCCAATCAACACTGAGATTTGACCTGAGATGCTGAGGCCTCTGGACATTGTTGGGCTGTTGTGGTTGACAAGCCTCTTCAGTGTGGTGTGGAGGTGAGGGACAGTACCTAACTGTGCAAATCAGAGGGAGGAAACAAAACCCCAAACCAAAATAGCAGCAGGAACAGGTTGAGCAGGTAGAGAGCTTTAACACTGCAGAACTGAAAGTAAAGTCAGTCAGAGTGGCAGCCGGGCAGCCGTGGAGACACGTCTTTGTTTCTGTCTAAAGAAAATCCAGACTGACTTCATCAGGTCTCCTCAACAACACAGCAGAGCCTCTGCCAAACACTGGTGAGTACAGATGATCACATTTACAGCTTCAACCACCAGGATTAACACAAAACTTCAGCTCCGCTCAGCAGGAAGTTCCTCTTTTCTCATTTCACACTTGTGACGTTGGTTAAAGTAGAACTACGGCTGTTTGTCCAGCGACCACTTTAACAGCTTTAAACAGCCTCTGTGTGTCAGCTCTCAGGACTTTAGGGACTTTAAACTGATCCTCTGTGGGTTGGAGTTTAGTTTCCCTCCACTTTCCTGGCAGCCATAACCAGGATAATTCGGCTAAATTTCTGTACAGTCGTAGGAAGCAGAGACACATCTTCCCTCTTTATATGCAGACAATGTTGAAAAACTCAAGATAATTAGCTTCACTTCAGATATAGCGAAGAATGTAAACTTCTGCAGTGAATGGGCTCGGGCGAGGCCTGCAGACTTCAGCCATGTTGGAAGTAACTGACCGAGACGTTCATGAAATTCGGTGGGATCATCGCTCTCAAAGTTCTGAACCTTACACATATTTATTTTCTTATTTCTTAGTGCCCAACAGGAAGTCAGCCAATTTGGACTCATGAGCAAACGCTTAAAGACTTTAGGATGCTCAAAAACTCAGGAAACTTTGCGCACTCATCAAAACCAGTGCATTTTGCCAGAATATGCAGTGATCGGGTTCTTGAGTGTTTTGCGTGGCAAGACTTAGTCAGAGCATTGTGGCTTCAAATATTCACAAAATCTGGCACTCTCATCAGCTCTGCCAAACCCCTGGAGGTACAAAGAGACCTGAGTGCAACATTAGAGGCGGATCTTCTGCATAGTTGGGCCCTTAGAGCACCACATACCTGCACTGAGTCAGGTGACTTCCTGTCAGCCGTCTGCTATGATGAGTGGGAACAAAATGATTTAATTCTGATCAAATTCTGATCTTGAAACAAGGGAACAGTTTGGCGTCAAGTGATGGATGCCATTTTTGTAATTACACCGTTTGACCACGAGGTCAAACTGGCTTCAAAGTAGGGATGTGCAGTTCAAGCCAAAATACTATTTGATAGTTCATCTATGAACTGTTCAACTATTGTTTGATAACACTCACCTTCAAGCTTCGCATTATTATTTTCGCTTTTATTGCTTAAACATGGCAGAATTACATATTGGACATGAGTGTTTGGATTAAAGCAAACGTTAAGTCGATCGCTGGCCACGAAATCCTCCGTCCAACCAGAACAAGCGCCGCAGTGGGAGGAGAGTCGAGATAACAGCTAAGATAATCCGGCTAATACCTGCGGCTGCTTCTAGCTGATGTCCGGGTGCAAAGATCGGTTGCATGAAATGGGACCTGACAAAGGAAAACAAAGGAAAATATACTTCTAAAGCAAAACGATAGTCGTATTAACTATTACATTTTTTTTGAAAATGAACGAATATTTGAAAACCTACTTCAAAGCCTGAAGACCTTCCCAGGGGCTTGGCCCAGCAGCACGGATAGTCTTCAATAGTCTTCGATTTTAAAACAGATCATTTGACTTACATGAAATTCACTCTGTGTGGTCTTCACATTAAATACAACAGGAAGAATAATTTGTGTGTGTTGAATAAAGCCACACAGTGAACACAGCAGGTGATATTTCTCTCGTCACAGCTCTAAAAAGAAGAAGAACGGCTAGCCGAAGTAACGAAAATGCAGCTACCGCTCAGCCTGAAAGAACACATTCACTGCTGCTGTAAGCTTCAATCAATTTTGACTACACTGTTTTTCCTTTTCTTTCCCACTGTGTGCAGACATGGCTGCAGCAAACTATCCGAGATCTGAAGATCAGTTTCTGTGCTCCCTCTGTCTGGATGTGCTCACTGATCCTGTCACCACATCATGTGGACACAACTTCTGCAAAACCTGCATCACTGAACACTGGAACACTAACGACCGGTTTCTGTGTCCCTTGTGTAAAGAGGCTTTTACCACAAGACCTGATTTGAGGGTCAACACTTTGCTCTCTGAGATGGTCTCTCAGTTCAGACAGTCAGCTCAACAGGACGCCAGCAGCAGCAGCTCAGAGCAACAAGTGTCCAAACCAAGAGAAGTTCCTTGTGACGTCTGCACTGGAACCAAACTGAAGGCCCTGAAGTCCTGCCTGGTGTGTCTGGTCTCCTACTGTGAGACTCACCTGGAGCCTCATCTGACAGCTTCAGGCCTGAAAAGACACCAGCTGATCGACCCTGTGGAGAACCTGGACAGCAGGATGTGTACGAAGCACGATAAACCTCTGGAGCTGTTCTGTAAGACCGACCAGACGTATATCTGCGTGCTCTGCTCTGTTTTAGACCACAAGACACATGAGTTTGTTCCTCTGAAAGAAGAATATGAAGGACAGAAGGCCGAGCTGGGGAAGACAGAGGCTGAAATCCAGCAGATGATCCAGAAGAGACGACTGAAGATTGAGGAGATCAAACGGTCAGCTGACCTCAGTCAGGAAGATGCAGACAGAGCGATAGCAGAAGGTGTTCAGGTCTTCACTTCTCTGAAGGAGCGTGTTGAGAGAGGCCAGGCAGAGCTCATCAACACCATCAAAGAGAAGCAGGAAAGAGCAGAAAAACAGGCCCAAGCTTTCATCAGAGAGCTGGAACAGGAAATCTCTGAGCTGATGAAGAGGAGGACTGAGGTGGAGCAGCTCTCACGCTCTGAAGACCACCTCAATCTCCTCCAGAGTGTCCAGACCCTCAACACCAACCAGCCTCCAGCCACCAGGGACTGGACAGAGGTCAGCGTCCCTCCACCGTCCTATGAGGGGACTGTGAGGAGAGCTGTGGCTCAGCTGGAGGAGGATCTCAGTAAAGAGATGAAGAAGCTGATTAAAGCTGAGCTGAGGAGGGTCCAGAAGTTTGCAGTGGATGTGACTCTTGATCCTGATACAGCACATCCTGATCTCATCCTGTCTGATGATGGGAAACAAGTGAATGATGGTGATGTGAAGAGGAAAAAACTCCCAGACAATCCAGAGAGGTTTTCTAAGTATATCATTGTCTTAGGAGAGCAGAGTTTCTCTTCAGGCAGATTCTACTTTGAGGTTCAGGTTAAAGGAAAAACTAAATGGTCTTTAGGAGTGGCCAGAGAGTCGATCAACAGGAAAGAGAACATTAGACTGAGCCCTGAGGATGGTTACTGGACTGTATGGTTGAGGAATGGGAATGAGTACGAAGCTTGTGAGAACCCTTCAGTCCTTCTCTCTCTGAGGTCTCAGCCTCAGAAGGTGGGGGTGTTTGTGGACTATGAGGACGGTCTGGTCTCCTTTTATGACGTAGATGCTGCAGCTCTCATCTACTCCTTCACCGGCTGCTCCTTCACTGAGAAACTCTTCCCCTACTTCAATCCGTGTCTTAATGATGGAGGCAAAAACTCTGCCCCTCTGATCATCTCTCCTGTACACGCAGTAGACTGATGACTTCTCTTATTTCATGTGATGATTTACTGCATTTAAGAGAGCGAATGAATATTTATAGTGTCGATGAAATATCTGATTTCATACAGAATCTGTTTGCTTTGGTGATTGATTTATATGGATCCATCACAGAGGAAACACGTCAGTTTGCTGATTTTTGGGTCATTTGTTTCTGTTTTATTACTGTTCTTCTATTTGATGTGCAGCCACAGAAAACATGCTGCTGAATATTTCACTGTGTCGTCAACAGTTCGGTCCATTACATACCTGCAGTGTCTACAGAGAACAGCTTGTCTTTGTTATGACGGCTACAAAAACTTAATGGACAAAGTGATTAACAGAACTGATGCAGAATTTTCTATGTGATGTGAAAAGTGGTTTGGTGAATTACTGGTGGCTTTGGTCAGTTTTTATGTGGTTTGTGAATAATTTGTGGTTCATGGTGAATAATCTGTAAATGTGTGATTGTACAATGGAGAGAGGTAATTACTGGATTTAAAGACATTAAAGAACTGTTTCTGCCAATCATCAATAAATAGTTTGAAAATTGGACTTTGATTCTGTGGAAATCTTCAGGGTTTTAACCGTTTGCCTTCAGCCCGACCGTGTGCTTCCTGCTGTTTGACTAAAATGACTTTTACCTTTTTCACATGTTCAGTAAAATCCACACGTCGTCCTGCATGTGAATCATTTCATTGGTGCAGCCTGAACTCGCTCATCTCCCTGGCAGGTTTTGGGGTGAGTACGGGAGAGACGGCCGGGACGAATATGATGAGGGTCACATGACTGACGGGGGAGGGCGGCCGACCAGACTGCTCCTCTTCCCAGCTTCTCACAATAAACTCACACATGAACTCATCCTTTCTGCCTTAAACTGTAACATAACACCTCACTCATCACAAATACTTAATTCACCTTCAAACTCCTGAAAATGCTTAGAAAAGGGGAAAGTTTGAACACCTACAGTTCTGTGACAACTGAAGACCATGTGACACGGTCAAAAACTCTGGAAGAAGACAACAAGTGGTCCTTGAGTTGAGATGTTTTGGCAGACTGACGTTTTCAAACTAAACAAAATGATGTTTTCCAACAGCACACTCTGGTTTCACTTTATAACAAGATGAAACATCTGTGGTATCAAATACTGAGATATCACATGATGTAAATATAATGTATTGATTAAGATGTGGTAGGAACTGATACACGATGGTTAGTATGACAGGAGTGTTGATCAAATAACCAAGGTAATAGAAGATGTAACCAATCAATAAGCATGAAACAATGCAACCAAATATCACATTTTATACTCTGTTTTAAATATAGGATTTTTTAACACTTAACACTTAAAAAATGCAGTAAGAGGAAACCAGAACCTTAAAAGTGTAAATTGAAGTGAAAGTATTGTTTAAAAAGTGTTGAGGAGGAGCTGGAACCTAATAGTGTCAGCAGATGGTGCTGTAGGATAAAGACAAAATAATAGCTGCTCAGTGGAAGCTCACAAGGTCGGACAAAGTGATCAGGTCAAGTGGAGTTCAGAGGGACAAACTCCTCCTCATCAAAGGTGGTATAATTTCATTGGTTGGGGAAAGATGCTAGGGGGCAGGCAGATGCTGGTTTTGGGTTATAAAAGATGGAACCCGTGCATTGTTTAGTCAGAACTGTTTGTTTGGGCTTTGTTGTGGACAATAAACCTCCACTGTGCTGAACTCTGAACTCTCCCGGTGCCTATTTGGAAGATTGACTCTTTGGTTTTTTACACTTTGAATAACCTGGATGGAGAAGATTGACCCAGAAAAGATAAGAATGACAATAAAAGTGATGAGAGCACAGAAAGAAAATGTAATGTTGATCACCATAAACAAAGTGGTGTAAACTCTTTAAAGCTTCCCACTGTCACCAGACGTTACAGTTACACCCCACAGCCTGATGGTAACATCAGTACAGCTTTCAGCTACATTCATTCATGATGCAAAACACAATGTCTGCTTACCTTCATCTTCATCAGCAGCCACTGTGCAGTAGAAACTCTATGACGTCTCTATTGAGGCTAACAGACAGTTTTAGACTCTGAAGCATTAGTCCAAGACTTAAGAAGCACTCATTGTAATGATGAAATGATTTCACCAGTACAGACAGTTTAATGTCCTGTGAAAACTGGGAATAAAGGAGCAGTTTCCTGTTTTCATCTGTAGTTTCCTGTAGTGCTTCTTCTTGCAGGCAACAAGACGGACAACAACAATAATTCAAGTTCTGTTTGCTGAAAGTCGACCTCATTGTTTCAGGTTAAATTTCCACACTGACAACAAAATAGTATTGTCTGGTCTCTCTGGAATGGAATCCCCCAATGAATCGCCGCCTTATCGTGGTCGGGGAGTTTGTGCTTCCCTGAGAACCTGGGAGCTGTGTTGTCGGGGCTATGGCCCCTGGTAGGGTCTCCAAAGGCAAAGTGGTTCCAGGGGAGGGGCCAGAGTAAGAGCGGTTCAAAAACCCTGTATGAAGCAGAACCCAAAGAGCAACGTACCCTCACCCGGGTTAGGGAATCAGGGACCCCCTTCTGGAGCCAGACCTGGGAGGGGAGCTCAGTGGCGAGTGTCTAGTGGCTGGGCCACAGAGCAAGCCCAAAAGGAACAATGTGGAACTGCAACCCTGTGGGCTCACCACCTGCAGGAGCCTCTACAGGCCGAGACAGGTCCTGGGCGTGCAGACCCCCGGCATCGTAGACTGGCTCTAGGGACATGGAACATCACCTCTCTGGAGACTACTGAGTCGGAGCTGGTGCGGGAGGCTGAACGCTACCAGCTAGATATAGTCAGGCTTGCGTCCATGCACAGCATCGACTCTGGAACCAAACTCCTGGAGAGGGGCTGGACTCTCTCCTTTTATGGAGATGCTCAGAGTGAGAGGCGCCAGACGGGTCTGGGGATACTCAGCAGGGAGTCCCGGGTGAACAAGAGGGCCGCCTCCATGCAACTCTGGGTTGCTGATTGTTGTGTGTGCATATGCACCAAACAGCAGTTCAGAGTATCCGGCCTTCTTAAAGGCTCTGGATGGATCAGATGGTGGGAGAGGTTGCCGGACAGACCTGGTAGGTGCAAATATGTAGTGAGGGTTTGTTGGGAACGTCTGGTGGAGGCCCCTGTCTAGGAGGTCTTCAACTCCCACCTCCGGAAGAGTTTCTCGTACATCCCGAGGGAGGTTGGGGACATGGAATCCCAGTGGGCCATGTTCAAAGCCTCCATTGCAGAGGCAGCTGCTGAGAGCTGTGGCCAGAAGGTCGTTGGTGGACGCTGGCGGTGAGGGAGGTCGTCAAGCTGAAGGAGGCCTTCAAGCCTGGCTGGCTCGGGGGCTATGGAGAGGGACTTTTGGGTGGCCTCAAGGAAGTTCTGGCAAACCATTCGGCGGCTCTGGAAGGGCAAGCGGGGTTGGCTCAGGCTGTATTCAGCCAGAGAGGAGAACTGCTGACCCGGACTGGGGATATCATAGGGTGGTGGGAAGGACACTTTGAAGAACTCCTGAACCCAATCAACACTGAGATTTGACCTGAGATGCTGAGGCCTCTGGACGTTGTTGGGCTGTTGTGGTTGACAAGCCTCTTCAGTGTGGTGTGGAGGTGAGGGACAGTACCTAACTGTGCAAATCAGAGGGAGGAAACAAAACCCCAAACCAAAATAGCAGCAGGAACAGGTTGAGCAGGTAGAGAGCTTTAACACTGCAGAACTGAAAGTAAAGTCAGTCAGAGTGGCAGCCGGGCAGCCGTGGAGACACGTCTTTGTTTCTGTCTAAAGAAAATCCAGACTGACTTCATCAGGTCTCCTCAACAACACAGCAGAGCCACTGCCAAACACTGGTGAGTACAGATGATCACATTTACAGCTTCAACCACCAGGATTAACACAAAACTTCAGCTCCGCTCAGCAGGAAGTTCCTCTTTTCTCATTTCACACTTGTGACGTTGGTTAAAGTAGAACTACGGCTGTTTGTCCAGCGACCACTTTAACAGCTTTAAACAGCCTCTGTGTGTCAGCTCTCAGGACTTTAGGGACTTTAAACTGATCCTCTGTGGGTTGGAGTTTAGTTTCCCTCCACTTTCCTGGCAGCCATAACCAGGATAATTCGGCTAAATTTCTGTACAGTCGTAGGAAGCAGAGACACATCTTCCCTCTTTATATGCAGACAATGTTGAAAAACTCAAGATAATTAGCTTCACTTCAGATATAGCGAAGAATGTAAACTTCTGCAGTGAATGGGCTCGGGCGAGGCCTGCAGACTTCAGCCATGTTGGAAGTAACTGACCGAGACGTTCATGAAATTCGGTGGGATCATCGCTCTCAAAGTTCTGAACCTTACACATATTTATTTTCTTATTTCTTAGTGCCCAACAGGAAGTCAGCCAATTTGGACTCATGAGCAAACGCTTAAAGACTTTAGGATGCTCAAAAACTCAGGAAACTTTGCGCACTCATCAAAACCAGTGCATTTTGCCAGAATATGCAGTGATCGGGTTCTTGAGTGTTTTGCGTGGCAAGACTTAGTCAGAGCATTGTGGCTTCAAATATTCACAAAATCTGGCACTCTCATCAGCTCTGCCAAACCCCTGGAGGTACAAAGAGACCTGAGTGCAACATTAGAGGCGGATCTTCTGCATAGTTGGGCCCTTAGAGCACCACATACCTGCACTGAGTCAGGTGACTTCCTGTCAGCCGTCTGCTATGATGAGTGGGAACAAAATGATTTAATTCTGATCAAATTCTGATCTTGAAACAAGGGAACAGTTTGGCGTCAAGTGATGGATGCCATTTTTGTAATTACACCGTTTGACCACGAGGTCAAACTGGCTTCAAAGTAGGGATGTGCAGTTCAAGCCAAAATACTATTTGATAGTTCATCTATGAACTGTTCAACTATTGTTTGATAACACTCACCTTCAAGCTTCGCATTATTATTTTCGCTTTTATTGCTTAAACATGGCAGAATTACATATTGGACATGAGTGTTTGGATTAAAGCAAACGTTAAGGCGATCGCTGGCCACGAAATCCTCCGTCCAACCAGAACAAGCGCCGCAGTGGGAGGAGAGTCGAGATAACAGCTAAGATAATCCGGCTAATACCTGCGGCTGCTTCTAGCTGATGTCCGGGTGCAAAGATCGGTTGCATGAAATGGGACCTGACAAAGGAAAACAAAGGAAAATATACTTCTAAAGCAAAACGATAGTCGTATTAACTATTACATTTTTTTTGAAAATGAACGAATATTTGAAAACCTACTTCAAAGCCTGAAGACCTTCCCAGGGGCTTGGCCCAGCAGCACGGATAGTCTTCAATAGTCTTCGATTTTAAAACAGATCATTTGACTTACATGAAATTCACTCTGTGTGGTCTTCACATTAAATACAACAGGAAGAATAATTTGTGTGTGTTGAATAAAGCCACACAGTGAACACAGCAGGTGATATTTCTCTCGTCACAGCTCTAAAAAGAAGAAGAACGGCTAGCCGAAGTAACGAAAATGCAGCTACCGCTCAGCCTGAAAGAACACATTCACTGCTGCTGTAAGCTTCAATCAATTTTGACTACACTGTTTTTCCTTTTCTTTCCCACTGTGTGCAGACATGGCTGCAGCAAACTATCTGAGATCTGAAGATCAGTTTCTGTGCTCCCTCTGTCTGGATGTGCTCACTGATCCTGTCACCACATCATGTGGACACAACTTCTGCAAAACCTGCATCACTGAACACTGGAACACTAACGACCGGTTTCTGTGTCCCTTGTGTAAAGAGGCTTTTACCACAAGACCTGATTTGAGGGTCAACACTTTGCTCTCTGAGATGGTCTCTCAGTTCAGACAGTCAGCTCAACAGGACGCCAGCAGCAGCAGCTCAGAGCAACAAGTGTCCAAACCAAGAGAAGTTCCTTGTGACGTCTGCGCTGGAACCAAACTGAAGGCCCTGAAGTCCTGCCTGGTGTGTCTGGTCTCCTACTGTGAGACTCACCTGGAGCCTCATCTGACAGCTTCAGGCCTGAAAAGACACCAGCTGATCGACCCTGTGGAGAACCTGGACAGCAGGATGTGTACGAAGCACGATAAACCTCTGAAGCTGTTCTGTAAGACCGACCAGACGTGTATCTGCATGCTCTGCCCTGTTTTAGACCACAAGACACATGAGTTTGTTCCTCTGAAAGAAGAATATGAAGGACAGAAGGCCAAGCTGGGGAAGACAGAGGCTGAAATCCAGCAGATGATCCAGAAGAGACGACTGAAGATTGAGGAGATCAAACGGTCAGCTGACCTCAGTCAGGAAGATGCAGACAGAGCGATAGCAGAAGGTGTTCAGGTCTTCACTTCTCTGAAGGAGCGTGTTGAGAGAGGCCAGGCAGAGCTCATCAACACCATCAAAGAGAAGCAGGAAAGAGCAGAAAAACAGGCCCAAGCTTTCATCAGAGAGCTGGAACAGGAAATCTCTGAGCTGATGAAGAGGAGGACTGAGGTGGAGCAGCTCTCACGCTTTGAAGACCACCTCCATCTCCTCCAGAGTGTCCAGACCCTCAACACCAACCAGCCTCCAGCCACCAGGGACTGGACAGAGGTCAGCGTCCCTCCACCGTCCTATGAGGGGACAGTGAGGAGAGCTGTGGCTCAGCTGGAGGAGGATCTCAGTAAAGAGATGAAGAAGCTGATTAAAGTTGAGCTGAGGAGGGTCCAGCAGTTTGCAGTGGATGTGACTCTTGATCCTGATACAGCACATCCTAAACTCATCCTGTCTGATGATGGGAAACAAGTGAATCATGGTGATGTGAAGAGGAAAAAAATCCCAGACAATCCAGAGAGGTTTTCTAAGTGTTTCAGTGTCTTAGGAGAGCAGAGTTTCTCTTCAGGCAGATTCTACTTTGAGGTTCAGGTTAAAGGAAAGACTGGTTGGGATTTAGGAGTGGCCAGAGAGTCCATCAGCAGGAAAGAGAGAATCATAATGAGCCCTGCAAATGGTTACTGGACTGTATTGTTGAGGAATGGGAATGAGTACAAAGCTCCTGGTAACCGTCTCTCTCTGAGGTCTCAGCCTGAGAAGGTGGGGGTGTTTGTGAACTATGAGGACGGTCTGGTCTGCTTTTATGACGTAGATGCTGCAGCTCTCATCTACTCCTTCACCAGCTGCTCCTTCACTGAGAAACTCTTCCTCTACTTTAGTCCATGCCCTCATGATGGAGGCAAAAACTCTGCCCCTCTGATCATCTCTCCTGTACGCGCAGTAGACTGATGACTTCTCTTATTTCATGTGATGATTTACTGCATTTAAGAGAGCGAATGAACATTTATAGCGTCAATGAAACATCTGATTTCAAACAGAATGTGGAGTTTCAGTCACAGTTATGTGAAAAGTGGTTTGGTGAATTACTGGTGGTTTTGGTCAGTTTTTATGTGCTTTGTGAATAATTTGGGTCTAGATTCGGAAAGGGTCTAATTTGCGTGCATGGCTTGATTTATACCATACTGAACATGCTTACTCTGTACAAACTCCACTTACAGAAGCACAAAGCTAGTGCTGATGTACGCAGGGTGCTTGGATGAGCCCTCCACTTAGAGTTTTGCAGGATTTGGTTCCTGGTGGAAACCTTGGCTCTCATGTTCTGAATGTGCTCCTTGAAGCTGAGGGTACGGTCCAAGGTTTCAATTGTTTTATGATTAAAATCAAACTGAACGGAATCGATCATGTGATTCAAATATATGCAAAGGCCTAGAGTACTTTTAACTGTCTGATCAGTGCACAAATTAACTATTATTAATTGTTAAAAATCGAATTGCATGAATGAATACGAGTCGTTAATTGTACTTTTTGTATCGTTATAGAAAAGAATAAAAGCAAATGGAAAAATCTCAGCTGGGAGTTGTTATGTGTGCACTTGTGAAAGTAAAATCTCCACGAATACATGTTTTTATTTCAAATGGATCAAATGGCTCTGTGTGATGGGAAAATGATGATGTTCTTATTGACAAACCCGCAGAGGAGTAGCATCAGCAGCTCTGCAGCTCTACTGAGTTTTTCAGCCTGTTTTTTGTTCTGCAGCCAGCTGTTTTCATCAGATAATCTCTGATAATAACACCGAATACAACCTGCCCAGCACCAAACAGCAGACAGACTCAGTTTAAAACCAGCTGGTGAGCAGTTTTCTCCTTAGTTATGACACTTAAGGCTTAAGTTCTCCTTCGCTGGCGAACTTCAGGGTGTTGCACAGAATCCCTCAAAAGCGTTTCTTAGTTGAGGGGAAAAGATTTACTGCACTGAAGACTGTTTGCCGGACCAATATTAAAAAATATATCTGATCAGAGGAATACAACAAAAATCATGTATATTTGTATTAGTTATGTGTCATGCGCTCTAAGAGCCGATGCTGTGTAGTGAATCAGAAGATCCGACTCCATCGAGTGAGAGCCGCCTCCCAACTTTGAACTTGATTGACAGCATGGCAGCCATGCAGCCAATGTGATCGCAAAATAAGTCAGTTAATGCCAAAACTAATGACCCCAGCTGAACAGCACAGTATTGATGAGGAACTGGCTAAGATGGTAGCCACTGATTTCCAGCCCTTTTCCATTGTGGAGGACAAAGGTTTTAAAAGTCTTGTCAAACAATTGTCACAAACAATGATCCCAAAACTATATGACACAGAACGTGCATTATGGCAAGAAAGGGTGAAAAAAGCTCCGTCAGTTTGCCGAACGACTGACTGGTGGACCTCCAGAACCACCTGCTGTTTCATGGCTGTCACTTGCCATTTCATTGAAAATTACAAGATGCCATCTTGCCTGCTGGACTGCTGTGAGTTCACCGACAGACACACTGCAGAAAACTTGGCAGAGGAACAAGTAAGAGTGACAAAAGAGACATTTATACTGTTTGAATACTGAGTTAGGTTCTGTTTCTGTTCTGTGGGTTTGTGTGCAGTGTTTTGTTCATTTGTTTTTATGTGCAAAAGTAAGAATGCCTCCTTTTGTAACAGAGCAAATGCACTAAAATGAGGCAATTACAAGGCTTCTCATAAAAACACTGAATGCAAAAGGCATCCATAATCTCGCCCCTCCATACCTGTCTCATCCATGTTGCCACGCCCTCCTGTACTCTCCGCTCTTCTTCCTCCATCCACCTGACTGTCCCCTCTGCCCGTCTCACCACCATGGGGAGCAGAGCTTTCAGCCGCTCTGGCTCTGGAACTCACTACCATCCGATCTAAAAAATATTGACTCATTTTCCATACTTTTCAAATCTACACTCAAAACCCACCTGTTCCAGATCACTTTCTCACTATGATTTTAATTGCACTGTCAACCTGTTTTTATGTTTTGTAAACTTATTTAATATTGTATGAATTTTCCATGTTTTATTGTTTTAACTGTCTTCTTGTACGGCGACCTTGAGTGCCAGAAAGGCGCCTCCAAATAAAATGTATTATTATTATTATTAATAAAAGGGTTTATCAACACACAAATCATTCATATTTGCCAGGTTAGGCTAAAATATGAGGCTACAAATGATACTAAATTAGGAGCCGTTTGGGAGCCGTGCCAAAAGAACCGACTCTCTGAAAATAGCCGAACTTCCCATCACTAATTTATACAGCTACTTGCTGTGCAAACGCCCGTTGTCACAAGACTACATTACCCATGATTCATATCCTCCGGTATTTCCGGGTAGGTATTGCTGACAGCCATATTTGATTCGATTATGCTGTTCTGGCTGCGACGACCAGTTTAGCCAGTTCTTGACAAAAAAAAAAAAAAAAAGAGAGAGAGAGAGAGAGAGGAAAAAGAAACGGTGTCTTTTCTGCACTACGAGGCCAGCTTTCCGGTTAATCTGCGACCAAATCCAGCTGCGTTCACAGTAACAACAGTTCCTTACCTGTAGTCAACGATGAATCCTGAATAGTAAGTGGGGCGTTTTGATGTCGATTATGACAGGTCCGGTTGAGCTGTCAGCTTAGCCGGGGGAGCTAAGCTAACGTTAGCTAGCTAGCTTGTTAGCTTGTTAGCTTGTTAGCTAGCTAGGCGGACCGGTAGACTGTGAACTAAATGAACGTCAGCTGCTTTGTCTCCTGTGCTAAGCTAGCGGGCTGCGGTGGGGTGTGCGCACCAACAAATGACAGCGTTGATGTTTGCCACATAACTCGTGTTTGTCAACACCCACCTGTCAATATAGCTTCGATTAAACCGACCGTTTGTTTTTCGCTTCGTCCGCGGTGTTTGCTAGCTCGGCTAACGGTCACTTAAATGGAAGTAGCGTTAGCAGCTAGCTAGCTAGCTAGGAGGCTAACTGAAGGGCTACGTAGCGTTACCTGACACTGTGGGGGATATTGTTATTGAGGTAGTCGCTCGCTTAGACACACAATGACACATTAATAGTTAAATACACACTAATGTCAGCAAACACGGTAATAATCGATACATTTTTACTGATCTGGGGTCGGCTCAGGTATAATTATAGTCAAATTTACCCACCGCAAACAGGAAGTTACTGCATTTTCTCCTGTTGTGGAGTGAGTTAGTTAGGTAACAGCAGTGTTACTTCACTGCAACTAACGAATACTCTTATTACAGATCGATCTATTGAGTGTCCACATTCATTGATTAGTCGTGTGCTGCATAAAATGGCTTGTTTTGACTGATTGGCCGTCTGCAGATATTCAGTTTACAGTCAGATTACAGGAAGAAAAGCTGCAAATCCTCAAATCTGACAGCCAGAGAAGAGCTGGTGTGTTTTCATGGTGGTTATGGATGATTAATTGGTCATTAATCAATGGCATTACTGTCACGTGCCCTTAAACTGTACAGTTGTCAGTAACAGGGTTGTAACTAGCTAGTATTTTATTACTTTGACTGTTTATGTGCTTGATGAGTTTATTACTTGTGTAATTATTCGCTTTTAATGCTGAAATAATGAGTTGGCTGACAGATGTTTAAGTACCAGCTGTTTTTGACACGTTTTCTCTGCTATATATTATTGTAAACTGAATATTTTTGGGCCTCAGACTTTTAAAAACTTCACCAAGAGCTCCTGGAAAATGTGAAATGTAATTTTAGTACCATTGATTGTAAATTTTTAAAAATAAATACCAAACATGACATGGCAATGTTTTTTTTTAAATATCTTACATCTCTGAGCCTCAGCACATTTTCTAAATACATATATGTTTTGTTTACATTTCACACAGCTGATGATTAACAGCACAAAGTGTCAGATTATAATGAAAATGTCATTTAAATAAGACGACATTCAAGATTATATAAAATCTGACTAAACATTCAGTGTCAATATTAGCTGATATACTAATAAAAAACCAAGAATGATATGATATGATATATGATATGTTCTAGTACCTTGTGGGTGTTGTGATAATAATTCTGTGTTAATGTCTGTTTTGTTCACAGTGACTATTTATTCAAACTGCTCCTGATCGGTGATTCTGGTGTCGGCAAGTCTTGTCTCCTCCTCCGGTTTGCAGTGAGTGTCTGTTTTTTTTCCGCCTGTCACCATCGGAAATATTATAATTTTGTTTTTACTTTAAGTTTCAGTTAGTTTCCAGAGTGCAAATCTGCCAGAACTACCTAATGAGATCATTTTCAGGCCGGTTATGTTATGTTAGGTTAGCTTGTACAACCTGGTGGCCTCATGTTATCAATACAATAAAATCAAATATAAGACATGAAAGCCTTACCAAAGTATGAGGTAAATATGTCCAAACAATGAGAGTATGTGGAGGCGGTGCCAGAGTCAGTATGAATACTCGTGATGCATGTTTGTTTTGATTTAAGCGTCTTAAAATTAAGTTTAATGGTTGTGTAGTTAATACACTCATAACTGAATAGGAAGACGGTTCCAGTGCTCGATTCACTTCAGGTTTTATTGTTTAAAAATGTTAAGTTTTATTTGTTATTTTTTAAAATTATTATTATTATTATTAAGTGTTATAGAATATCTCTCTGTCCACACGACAACGCAAGAACGATTTAAAGCGCTCTCGTAATCACACCAGGCCAGTAGGTGGCGATAGTAAGTCACGTTAAACACCGCAGAAGAAGTGAGCAGACGTTCGCGATGGATGAATAACTCTTGAATGAAACCAGCAGCACTGAACACACACAGAAACATACTGGCAGCCGCCATGTTGTGTTATTCAGTACTCGGTACTTATAAACAACAATTAGCATCCGCACGTTGCAGCGATGATGTTGGCGTTTCCCAGAAGCTCCGTCTCACCGTCCCCGTGAACTCGGGCAGCACAGAGTTCAGGCAGATCTTGGAAATTGAGATGTTTCCCCAAAGCCTCTTCTTCATCCTCCATCATGTGTACGGGAGGCCGAAACACAGAGAGAGTTTTAATGAAGGTTGTTGGTGTGGTCAGTCGCTGTAAACATTTACACCAACGCCTCCTCCGGTCTTATTTTATTCCTGTCAGTTTTGTAATTGTAGTTGAATTTATTTCAAATTTTCATTATTATTTTCAAAAGTTTAGTCTTTATTTTTATGTTTTTTCACACTTAGTTATTGTTTTTAGTTAAATGTAATAACCCTGTTCAGCACTGTGTGTGTGTGTGTGTGTGTGTGTGTGTGTGTGTGTGTGTGTGTGTGTGTGTGTGTGTGTGTGTGTGTGTGTGTGTGTGTGTGTGTGTGTGTGTGTGTGTCTGTGTGTCTGTGTGTCTGTGTGTCTGTGTCTGTGTGTGTGTGTCTGTGTGTCTGTGTGTCTGTGTGTGTGTGTCTGTGTGTCTGTGTGTCTGTGTGTCTGTGTGTCTGTGTGTCTGTGTGTGTGTGATCCCAGGATGACACGTACACAGAGAGCTACATTAGCACCATCGGCGTGGACTTCAAGATCAGGACCATCGAGTTGGACGGAAAGACCATAAAGCTTCAGATTGTAAGCGGAGCGCCGTGGCTGTAAACAGATAAAGTTGTGATTAGCGTTTGGACTGACGAGCTCTGCTTTCCCCCCCCAGTGGGACACGGCCGGGCAGGAACGCTTCCGCACCATCACGTCCAGTTACTACAGAGGAGCTCACGGCATTATAGTAGTTTACGATGTGACGGATCAGGTCAGTGCTTCTCCAGGACCAATAGCTTCAGTCCCTTAAAAACACCCAGTTATCATCTGGTCACACAGTCAGGGTAATGATAATTTGATATGCGTAATAAGATTAGATGAAATGCTTTTTAGAGCAAAATGAAGTGTTTACAGCGGCGCAAGGAACACACAAAAAGTGAAAACATGAGAGCGACAGAATCAAAAACTCAAAGCTAAACTCAGACACAAATGAGCAGAGGAGAGTGAGCAGTGAGGAGAAGAAGCCCACTGTACATAGATGTGTTTTATGTGCTTTAAGCAACCACAAATCACCCTTATGTGTAAATTATTGATAACAGAATTCAGCCAGCAGCGCAGTTTGTTCATATTCCTGATCAAAGTGACAAACTGTTACTTTAAACTTTGAAGACAGAGCAATGTCGATCACAGTAGATCCACTAAAAGAGCTTGTTTGATCCACTGACAGGCTCAGAGTGTTATTCTAAGTGTGTGACAGCATCATGGAAAGGATCCCTACAGAGAGAGACCTGGAAGATCCTTTTGGTTTAACCACAAACAGCACACACACCAGACTACATTCACTAAAACAGGGATTTTAGAGAACAGGACACAGGAGCTGCTCTCCAACACAATATCAGCGTAACACAAACTAACTTATCAAGGCAGAATAACACTCTGAGCCTGTCAGTGGCTAAAACAACTGGACCTACATTGATCAGGTTCAGTTGCCCCAAAGGATCACATTGTACAGGACTAATCCCAAAACCTTTTGAACCTACCAGTCATCTAACCCCCCTAGATATGTAAAAATAAAGCCCGGGTTTAAAAATAGTGGCGTTAATGCTTGTTTTCTGTCTTCCTCCCGTCCTCAGGAGTCCTTCAATAATGTCAAACAGTGGCTACAGGAGATCGACCGCTACGCCAGCGAGAATGTCAACAAGCTGCTAGTAGGCAACAAGTGCGACCTCACAACGAAGAAAGTGGTGGACTACACCACAGCGAAGGTAAGAGGACGCCATGTTTCACCCGGAGACACAAAGAGCCCTTTGTGATGGGACACTTTAGTATCGGCCGCTCCTGCAGCTTGTTTGACAGTTTCTCCAAGTTTCCGTAGCTAACAGGATAATAAAATAAGCGTTATCGGACTGAGCTACACTGTGGTCTCACTGTCGCGGCCTTGAAAATGTGATGAGCTCAGTTTTTGTTGAGAGATATGGGTGTGGAAAACAGGAAGTGGTGATCAACTGAGCGTTCGGCTGCTGGGCAGTGAGCTGTGGGGGACGGTTCAGAAGAAACGCCACATGTGGGGTATACTGAGTGTCTGAAACATCCTGGAATTTAGAGGAGGCTCCTCCAAATAGGGAAAGTCAAGGAATTTGATCAATTATTTGGGAAAATCAAAAATAAAAATGTGCTGATTCATGAAACCGACAGTGTTTCTAACGTTAGTGTTGTTCTTCTTCGGGTTGTTTCACGTTGGTTCTGATAAGTTCTGGTCACGTGAAGCTCCAACGCTGGCGATATTCCCGCCGTCAAATCGCTTAAAAACTCAGCAAACATACGGCAAAGTGTCAATTTCAGGAGCTTTTTCTTACACAATTATTAATTAGAAGGACGAGCAGCAGACAGACGAGCTGAAGAGTCAAAGATTTCTGATCTGAAGTGGGTTTAACATCATTACCGTTATTCCTTTTGCATGTTGTGTTACATGTGTGGGTGGTGGACATGAAGCTCTGGAGCCCTGAATATATGTTTGTATTTATTATCTTTGTTGGCGCATGATGAACTAAAGGTGGTGAACCCCCTCAAAATGACCCACTGAAGAACTTTAATCTACATTTTCTCCACATGGCAACAAACATACGCCAGGTGCTCAGCACATGTTGCAAGGATCCATCAGACAAGATGTTTCATGACTCACAAAATATTCTCTCGAAGATCAAACTTTCACCTTCGACTCTAAACTTTAAAAAGAACTTAAAAACTCCATCAGGTTGAATTCACAATAGAGCTCTTCTGAACGCTCATATTTACACCAAAATATGACAGAACACTCCCTCTCATTGTGCGCACATGATCCTAATGTTTGTACTCAAGTAAAAATCCCACACTTGTCCTTGTCACGGCATCAGTTTTCTTTTCAAACCATTAAAATCGGTCGGTCAGTCGTTACAAGCTGGTCTGCCAGATTTTAGGGGAAATGTTGACGTAAAATTATGTGTCCTGAGTGTTTGGTTAAAATGTGTGAACGATGGAGTCAGACACTGCGGGATGAGACGATTTCTACAAACGTAAAGTCACTCAAGTGGAAACAAAAGGGAGGACTGAGTGTTAAACTGTTAAAGGGTTAAACTTGTACTGAGAGGCTCCTCTGGCAGATTAGATATTATTCAAATTAGACTCTTTGTCCTACCTACTTCTTCCCTTCCACCATTTTTGTTCTTGTTACGACTCTTAAAGTGTGAAAAAGAAACAGAATGTTTCAGTAAATACAATAAAGTAAACTCGACGGCTGCCACTTAGCTTAACTTAGCGTAGCTTAGCTTAGCTTAGCATGAAGACGCCTGGAAACTATTCTTTTAAATTTGTCTTTTTGTGGCGCTTTCAACTCTAACTGTCCTCCTCAGTGGACGGAGTTTACTCTTCACGACAGCTGCACAAACTCTGTCCACTAAAGAAGACGGTGAGGTTCAGTAGAAAGCTCCTTGTAAATTTACAAGGAAGAAACTCGCACGTTTACAAGAATAAACTTGAATATTGTCCGAGATTATAAAGTCATAAATTTTTTTACAGAAGAAAAAACTCACATCCCGTCACAGACGCTGCTGTTCAGTGGACGACCTCATTAAGTTCTACTTAAAATTGGATTTAGCAACAAGGAAATACTCGTATTACCACAAGCATCCTGACACACACAAAAACACTGTTTTTCTGGAGGGTTTTCTCAGAAATTTATGACTTCAGCTTGAAAATTCAGAGCTTTTTCTTGGACTATTACCCCCTTCCCCCGGCTCCGCCTACAGTGGCCCTAATACGCCGTCGTAGCAGGTAGACTTTGCCCAGTTCAAGTTTCTTTATTGTCAGTATGCAAGAATTTTGCAGACTCCCGGCGCATACATAAATAAGGCAGAATAATTAAAACGGACAAACAAACAAAATGCATGTGCAGAGGAATATATGTGCAGGGGTAAAAAGTGCTAATAAGGTGCAGCTTGGTGCAGTCCTGTTAGTGTGTGTGTTGTGTGTATGATAGAGGGTGAGTGTGTGTGTGTGCTCTGCTACAGGGGGGCTGTTGCTTTCAGAGTTGTCAGTTGTCATGGACTCTACTTTATTTAACTCCCTCCACCCTCTCTCTCTCTCTCTTGTTTCCCAGGAATTTGCCGACAACTTGGGGATCCCCTTCTTGGAGACCAGCGCCAAGAGCGCCACCAACGTGGAGCAAGCTTTCATGACCATGGCGGCCGAGATCAAGAAGAGGATGGGCCCCGGGGCCACGGCCGGCGCCTCGGAGAAGTCCAACGTCAAGATCCAGAGCAAGCCAGTCAACACCTCGTCTGGAGGCTGCTGCTGAGACCCGAAAACCGCCACGACCTGAGTCCACCCCCGAGCCCACGACCAGTCAGTCTCAATGTTACCACGCTCGACAGGGAAAGAAAACCAGACAGGTAGAGGGAGGGAGGGAGGGGGAGGGAGAGAGAGAGAGAGAGGGAGAGGCAGGAGGAAGACTTTGAGTGGACCGGTTTGTAATTGTGTGTGCAGCTACAACACCAGATTCCCACCCCACCCTTTCAAAGTCAGCAATAGGACGGTAAGCCCATCCATCAGAACACACCGAACACACCGGGCGGTTCTTCCTTTTCTTACTTTACCAAAACACACTCGTACTGGAAAAAAAAAACAAAATGTAAACAATTTTTAACAGTGTGTGAAGTTAACCAATGACAGAGAACACATGTACACAGCTTTTCTTCTTTGTTTTTTGTTTTTGTTTGCCCTGCTCTTCCTTTTCAGATTGTAAAATGAGTCTCACTTTTCTAAAACCGGGGAAAAAAAAAAAAAAGAACAAAAAAAAAGAAACACAAAGTCGTCTTTATTTCGCTGTGGATAAACGGCATGGCTTCGGCCCTCAAATCTCCTCCGATATATGAATCAGGCAGCACCTCAAATGAAGCACATGCTTAAAATCCAGCATCATGCATGTCCGAGCCGGTCACACGCTCCCCCGGCGGCATGTGACCGGCTGGCGGTCATGAAGCAGGCGGCTCAAACCACGGCGTCCCGCCCACGTCGCCTGCTCCACCCTCACAGTGTCGCCCCTCAAAACGACGTGCCAGTGCCTTTGCGGCAGGAGATTTACGTGACATTTATGCCTTCGATGCTCCCGTGTTGACGGCATTTACCCCCCCACCCCAACCCCACCCCCATGTGCCCGCGGTCGTGACTTCTCAAAGAATCCACTTTGTATGATAGCAGTTAACATTCCTGTATATATCTATACTCGGCTCTGTGCGTGTGCTCTGCTGGTGTCCATGAAACAATAAGCATGTGCTACATTGGGAGACGTGACGTCGGCCGTGTGTGTTCTCTCTGCTAACGTTTCTCAAAACAACAGCACAACCACAACAGGAGAAATTAAATCATCACCCCAGCTCGAAAATAATCTATAAACTGTATATATTTATACATAACTGTAAGAAGTGATTTGCAAATTGTGTAGAGAAGCAAGTGAAGCGAATGACATGATAGATAGCTGGAATTAGTAATCTCGGCACGTGATTTGTGGCTGCGGACATGACATTTTTGTGGCACAATGTCTACTATTAAAACAATGAAGGAGATCTTTGATAACTGCTCGTCCTACAGGTGTTTTTTTGTGTGTGTGTGTCCTCTGCCAATTATTTTCATTATCAACCCATCTGTCAATCATCTTCACGACTATCTGGTTGGTTCCCAAAGCCAAGGACGACGTTCTCGAATGTCTTGGTTTGTCCACGACCCAAAGATATTCAGCCTGAAACCACAGAGGAGGAAAATATTCCCATTGGAGAATCTTTACACTTTTGTTTTCTTAAAAAGAAAAAGACTCAAAGTGATGAACTGATTATCAAAATAGTTGATTAATGTGATAGTTGCAGCTTCACTTCCCTCCCCGTCTTCACACACAGCCGTCCGCTCTGTTCCACATTTGTTTCAGGCGTTTCTTCAGCGGAGCCATAAGCTGAGAGGAATGATGATCTTTGACCCAGATTTCTCAGGCTGCAGTGATTATTGCACCAGCGGCCTCCAGCGTGAACAAACTACCATTAATTCAGCCTGTTAGAAGTTAGAAGAGGAGAGAAACGTGTGTTTTACAGTTCAGGTTCTCTTCATGGTTCAACAGTGGTTACTTGATTCGTCTGACTGATCACTGAAGCCTCGTGTCAGGAGAAGAAGTAGAAATACAGATACTAGAGTGAGGAAATAGATTGGTAAAGGTAGAACAGTGCTCACATTTACCATCACAAGGCCTTAAAGAGTATTTAACAGTCTGTGCAGGTTTTAAAACCCACTCCCAAGAACAAAACATTCGCCTGAACATTTCACGTTTGATGAAATCAGATCAGAGTCGACTTCCTCTCCGTGCCGTCCTGCTCCAGTTTGGCTGCGTTATGCACATAACATCTGCACAACGGTGAGACTGGAGTGAAACATTAGGTTGGATTAGATGAAGTGTGAGTGTGTGCGTGTGTTTTAAGAGCTGTGATTAATGGCATTAAGGACAAGTAGAATTATTTCACATGAGTAAACGTGCTGCGACACACGTTCTTTAACTGAACCAGTTGCCTTAAGGTTTTACTTTTTAATGGAAGAGTGGTATTAAAACATCTGTAAAGGTCTTAGATTCACTTTCTGATACACGTGAATGAAACGTCTTCACTCCAGTAAGAGTGAGACGGTCCGGGCCCCGAAGTGAAAAGGACTCTGTCTTAAGCTCTTCTTCCATCAGGCTGTGGACGGGGAACGTCGGCTGCTTCACCTCCGTCCTCCCTGCACGGACGCCTCCTCTCCGGCCGCAGTGCCCCACTCCGTCGTCTGCGATGGATCCACCGAGGGGTCGACGTTTCTACGTTTCACTGTCCCATCGCTCAGGTGGGAATCAGTTTTAAGATGTCATCCATATCTGTACTTTGTAATGTTTGTAGAAAGTACAGATGTTTCTGTTAAAATATTGGAAGTAAACGTAAAAAAGTAGTCAGTAAAGTACAGACGTATTTATACTTAGTTACTTCCAGTGTTCATTAATCTGGTGTTAATTCAGGTGTTGAAGCCTCACAAAGACAGAAATAAAGTCAGATACATGGAGAGAAGTAGAAATTGTAAAAGAACAATCAAACTCAAAGTGACAAGGCGAGTACACACACAAAGATGTAATCTAGATATAATGTAGAGCGTCATGTAAGTGGGCGGTGTGATACAGCATGAAGCACAAGACACTGAAATATAGGCAAAATATATTAACTGGCACTTTAAACAGTTTTACAAAGTGCTTCATGGGCGATTAAATTAAATTAGAGGTAGTTTAAAAACAAGAAAACAGCAGCAGATTGTGAAGTTTTACTATATACTATAATATATACTATAAATCCATGTAGTATAATATCTATTCAAAGGTCTCTAAATGGACCGAGTTCATATCAGTGTCAGAACTGTGAGCTCGTCCTTAAAGCACCTTCCCACTGCTCTCTGACTGCTGTCACCTCATGACGCCGCGTTCCTCGTCCGTGAACTCAAAGTCCGCCAAGCGACACGCCGAGCTCTCCCCCGGGGTGAGGCGTGGAGTCACGGCCGTGATGCATGATGGTCACAACCCTCAAGAAGCACTGAAGTGCTGCAGAAGTCCTGCGTTCACAAAGAAGTATTAACATCGTTAAAGTAGTTAAAGTACCCGCTCTGCAGAATGGTGGGTTATAATCACTGATGCATTCATGTGCTTTAATGCTGCGGCTGGTGAAGGTGGAGCTCATTTTAATGACTTTATATACTTTATATACTGCTGTGCATCTTTATTTGACGCTCAAAAATATTACAAAACAAAAATGTAATTGCAAAATATAAATGTTTGTTGTTTATCTCTGAACAATCAGGGGAGTGATCTTTTCCTCACGATGTAATCGAAGCTTTGTAAACGTAAAACTTCGGTCCACTGGGCGTAAAGTAATCAAGCCAGTGTGACAAAGATAGCTCCAGTTTGTGGTTGATGTAAGATGTTATCCTCCATCTCTCATCAAATAAATGTAGTGTGGAAAAAAACCCAGCATTTCCCTCTGAGATGTAGTGAGAAACTGTAAATACTCAAATGGCTCAAAGTTGTATTTAACTACAGAACTTAAATAAATGTGCTTAGTGTTTTAGTTTATCTTAAGGAAGAGCCTCACCTTTCTGACCACGAAGAGGAAACAGAGAACTTTCTCTCTAAACGTCGAATCAAAACAGCTCCTGTCAACAGACCCGTCTCCATGACGACTGAGCCAACTCCATCTTCTGATAAGTAAACCATAAACCACGTCTAAATCTCTAAAATCTCATATACGACAAAAGGATATTCTAGCTGAGGTGTTACAGTGTGTGTAGTCATTTTACGGGTCGATTTCAAATTTAAAAGGGTTAAATTTTGAAAATAAACAAAGTGGTTCCCTTTTTGAGGGCCTAGTCTAAAATCTGTGTTTTTAATCGACTTTCAAAGACAATTTGGGGAATAATGGTCCAAAATGTGACCATTAGAACTTTGTACCAAATAATTAAACTTGCTAAAGTTGTTTGTTCAACCAGCCAGATGTTTACTGAGACATGACGTGCTTGTGATTTAATACCAAGTCTGAGCTTCTTGAATCTGACAAACACCCTCCACATAATACTACTGCTAATAATACTAATAATAATAATAAAACAGAAGGAAAACTAATTTAAAACACCAAACTCTGATCAGTGAGCTCTGCTGTGGACAGAATCTGTTCACTTCTCTAACTTCTAACTGTCTAATTAGAAAAGACAGATTTTCTAATTGAAATGCCAAATTATAATTATTATTAATTATTAATAATGTTTTTATTTTATTTTATGTTTTTTATGTATTTAGTGGGGGGAGGGGGACTGAAGCACTCTCTGAGAAAACCCCACGGGGGAAACACAGTGTACCGCAGAACCGAACCCTGACCTCCTTCCTGTAAGAGACGTGAAGTCCAGCCGACATGAGGCTGGTAGCTCAGAGAACAAGCGGGATGTGAGGTGGGACTTCTGGGCTCAGGGTGACATGATGTAGGATGAACCACAACCGCCAAGACTGCGACTAATGAGCTTGGAAACACTTTGTTGGATCCTTTTAGTGAGTCTCTCCTTTGGTGGCGTCATCAGGTGCCCGTTAAGAGTCTCAGCTATGGATTTGAGAATCAGAGGATCCTTTGACAGCAGGCCGATGGCTGCCAGTCATCTTGGTCAGGTCCTCGTGAGCTGCCTTGATTGTCATTTTGATATTTTGGGCGCTGAGTCAGACAGCAGCGTCGAGGCCTTCGACCTCTGCCCAGAGCTTCTGCTCCAGTGTGACGGTGAAAGATTTTACGTCGTCACTGGACGGATTCACGGGCTGATTCTTCAGAATCTTCTTAACCAGCGGCAGCACCATAATCAGACAGCACAGCTGAGTGTGTGCTGCCGGAGACACTGGTGCTGACATGATGGCAAAACATTTCTCGGACACGTCATTTGTCGCTACATCAGTATTCATTATAATGAATGATGGATTAATATCGTACTTTTTACCACATTCAGCTTTTGTTACTGTAACTATGCCGCTCCACAAACAGGTGACGATCTTATATCCCACAATGCATCGCTGTAGATTAAACCACCCAACGGCAACGCGAAGGAGATGAATTCAGCTCGACCTTGAACATCTACAGCTGATATTAACTGTTCTCTTGTAAAAACTGTTCTCTTAATACTCTGAGTACATTTGATGATGAAACTCTTTAGCTGAGTGACGTTGTCGGTGCAGGATGTGTGTGCGCTCATGCTCCCAGATTATATGAAGTAGTAAAAAACAGAAAGAGGGAATATTAGGTCCAACCCCCCCTCCTCCTCCTTCCTCTGAGGATAAACCCTCCCATTTTCTTTCAAGCTGCAGAACAAAGCACACAGCGAGCACAGAGAGATGTTTTGGTGTGTGAGGGGATGGGGGAGGACGGGGGGGGGACGGCGGCCGGGCATCTGAGTAGCCGGCTCTGTTTGGCGGCTTCGTTTGTAGCCGGTTGCCGGGTGATGGAAGAGTGGTGGTGGTGGGGGGGTGTGACAGCTGCAGAGGCCGAAGCCTTGTAACCCCCCCCCCCCCCCCATCAGTTTATTAAGAGTCCATGTGTGAAGTTCAGGCTCAGAGTCGGCCTGCAGCTCCAAACAAACTCTGACTGACCGAAGCCATCTCCAGGCTCCACTCCTTTACACACTGGTTTAAAAATACCAGAATTATCCTTTAAAAAAGTCCTGTGCCAAACTTCAGACACCCTGATTAGACTCTTCCTCCTCCTCCTCCTCCTCCTCACGTGACCTCAGCTTTTTCTCCTGCTTCGTCTTCGTTCAGGTTGAACACAAGCGTAACGAGACCCGTCGTGAACTCTGCTCCGTCGTCTCAGCCTGACGTGACGCCCGTAAACACCGACCGGCTCTTCCCGGCTGAGCGTCGCTGTTACGCTGCACAGTGTGTGTAGTTTGCCCCCGTGTGACCTTGTAGAGGTTTCCTGCCTGCTGCCATCGCGGTCACATGAGGTGATGTTTGTCTGTGTTCAGAGTTGTTTGACTCTGATCGATAACTCCAAATCAGGCCAAGAAGTTAAAGGGGCCTGTTCACACCTGCCAGTAACACACACACACACACGTTAGGTGATCAGGTCGTCTCTCAGTCTGTGTGCACAGAAACGCGTACGGCATTTGTACACAGGTTTATAAAAGACTGAACATTTAACATCGGTGCCTCCTCTATAACGTCACGTTCATTTAACATCAAACATCTTTATAGGTCCAGTGCTCTGCCCTTATTTGGAGCTAGCTCTAGAGCAGGTTTACGTGGTTTAATGTTCCTACAACACATTATTTTCCTCACACTACACGTGGCGGCTGCAGCTGTTTCCAGCCTTCATTCATTTTAGAAGCACAGAAACAGTTACAACAGAAGCTACAAGCTGGTGCCCGACACGTGTCGCTGTGCTACCAGGAGCTCCTGTGTTCTGTGAGGTAAAATTACTGTTTTTATCAATGGAGTCTGGTGGGTTTAAAGAGAACGATGCTCATGTTGGTTGGTTGTAATAATCCTTTAGGGGAACTGCACCTGATCAGAAATTGTTATTCTAAGTGTGTGACAGCATCATGGAAAGGATCCCTACAGAGAGAGACCTGGAAGATCCTTTTGGTTTAACCACAAACAGCACACACACCAGACTACATTCACTAAAACAGGGATTTTACGTTGCAGCACCGGGAGATGAGCAACACAGGAGTTGTTGGTCTGCTGCTGCCTCAATCAGTGAGTTTGTTTGTGTTATATTGTGTGACTTTGGTGTTTAAAGGGTTTGTTCGCATCCAATATTTTTTTGTGACACAATAGCACAAACAAACTAACGGGTCGAGGCAGCAGTAGACCCACAACTCCTGTGTTCTGTTCTCTAAAATCCCTGTTTTAGTGAATGTAGTCTGGTGTGTGTGCTGTTTGTGGTTAAACCAAAAGGATCTTCCAGGTCTCTCTCTGTAGGGATCCTTTCCACGATGCTGTCAGAATAACAATCTGACAAACTAAACCACATTCATACTTTTATTCACCTTTATTTCTTTCTGTATCTTGTAGCCTTCCAATCAAACGCTCCAAAACCAGGCTGATGAAATACAAACTGTGTCTATCTGTCTTTGTTACCCACATTCATGTCCTTCACATGGTAATTTGTTCAGTTTTCGATCCTTCACACGAGAAAACACCCGACCTGAGTCGTCATGTGACTGGAGGACACCTGCACTGGAACCCCCCCCCCCCATTCAGTAGCTGCAGCATGAACCTGCTGCCTACCTGCTCACTGTGAGCGAGGCCACAGATCGTTCGTTTGAAGGGCATCAGCTGCCGGTGCTGCGTTTTATTCAGGCCATCTGGCTGCAGTCACCTCACACTGTGCCGAGCTCGTGCTGCACCGGCACATCGGCGGACAGCTGCCTGATTTTTGGCTGGAAGATGAAGCTCAGCGTAGGTTTCCTTTTTAATACGGCCCCTAATTTCGTTGTATGAATCAAGTACCAATAAAATACTCTGGGGAACTAAAGACAGTAACAACTACAGTTGTATATATATATATATATATATATATATAATTATAGTGTCTTAATTAGTTTTTTACTTAACTTCTTTACTACTCATTGATGCACACAGGGCTCACTACTGGGGAAGAAAACTGGGACATTTTGGGAACACGTGATTTTACACAAAGAAGAGATTTTCTTCAGATTTCTGACTTAATATTTATAGATTTTTTATTTACTGTGTTTATATCGACAGCTCAGAATTGTGTGTTAGTGTAATGATGTGATTTCTGTCGTTTTCCTTTATTTTATTTCATACATTTTGTCATGAAGAAAGGGGACAGGCTGACACGTGCACTGGGAACATTTAAAGGCAAACTTGGGCTCTATTTTCACATATTGTGTCTAAATGACTGGAAGTGTGTGACAGCATCATGGAAAGGATCCCTACAGAGAGAGACCTGGAAGATCCTTTTGGTTTAACCACAAACAGCAGACACACCAGACTCCATTCACTAAAACAGGGATTTTAGCTCACCTGTTTGTGTGCAGCACTAATGTGTTGGACGCTTTAAAACATCAAAGTTACACAATGACACAAACAAACTGACTGATGGAGGCAGCAGAAGATCACAACACTGTATACAAGAGGTGGACGTATCCACTGGTTTACCAGACTCCATTCACAAAAACAGTATTTTTATTGGTTCACAGAGTTGCTGGTCTGCTGCTGCTGCTTCGATTGGTCCGTTTGTTTGTGTTATTGTGTGTTACACAAACGGTTTTGCACACATTTTTCCAGCCTTCATTAGTTTGGAGAGCCAAATAAAACTTTAAGAGGATGTGATTTAAATTAAAGAACAAAGACTGACAAGAGCTGTTTAAAAGAAAACCTTCAGAAGCGTCTCAAACAAAGGCGTCGCCCGGCCTTCTGAAAAGGAAAGCCTGCTTTACAGACGAACAGTCGGAGCTGTAGAAGGGAGCCCTGAGCAGCTTTTTGTGTTTGTAAAGTAAAAATCAGGCACCTTGTGGTAAAATTACATTCTCCTTTTCTCTAAGAAGAAAGCCATCGTCTGGCCGTCTTCCCCTGCACGGACAAATGGAAGTGATGTAAGGTGTCACAGAAACAGCTGCATGTTTGCTTGAACTCGTCTGACTGGTTTAAGAGATTTGTAGGTGCTCTGGGTCGGCTGTGGTGTCGGGATCAGCTGCCGGCACATATTCATCAGGAGTCAGACAAAAAGTCAGCCTGCAGCAAACATTCAGAGCCAAAAGACAAACTGTGCAAAAGTTGTGGTTAAAATATCGGTGCAGCAGGAATCTGAAGACTTAAGATCAATAAAAGACACAACTTGGCTTTAAGTTTAACCCCAATAATTCATCCTGACTTAACATCCTCACCAAGCAATAACATATCTGTAAATTTACTGAAACTAAGTGTTTCATGAAGAAAATGTTGAATAATTTAGGACTCAACGCATTTTATCTGCATTTTATACACAACAGAGACACAACTAATATATTTTTGGTGTTTTTAATATAATTATTAGCAGTTTTCAGATGCAGTTTGGTGCAGTTTAGGCACCAAAACTACTTAAGTAGGTTTGTTGGTTAGCAGTAGACCAGCAGCTCCTGTGTCTTGCAGTTTAAAATGACAAATAGACCTGTAAGGTCCTTTTTGTTTAATTACAGACAGGCGACAAATGACTGGCTTCAAAGCCACCAGACTACATTCACAAAAACAGCTATTTTACCCAGCAGAACACTGGAGCTGGTAGTCTACTGCTGCATCGATCAGTTAGTTTCTTTGTGTTATTGTGTGACTTTGGTGTTTTAAAGGCTTAGTTTGGACCCAACACAATATTTGCGAAGTACACAATAACACAAACTGAGGCAGCAGCAGAGCAGCAGCTCCTGTGTCCTGTTCTCTAAAATCCCCGTTTTAGTGAATGTAGTCTGGTGTGTGTGCTTGTGGTTAAACCAAAAGGATCTTCCAGGTCTCTCTCTGTAGGGATCCTTTCCATGATGCTGTCACACACTTAGAATAACACTCTGAGCCTGTCAGTGGATCAAACAAGCTCTTTTAGTGGACCTACTGTGATCAGGTGCAGTTGTCCCAAAGGATCACGTTGCAGCCATTGCAGCCCGTTTGGTGGCTGCTGGCTGAGGTGATCTACTGGACCAGTTCCAACACTTTTACTACCTACCAGTCATTTT
The DNA here is from genome assembly GCF_042242105.1 of Pempheris klunzingeri. Taxonomy (NCBI): domain Eukaryota; kingdom Metazoa; phylum Chordata; class Actinopteri; order Acropomatiformes; family Pempheridae; genus Pempheris; species Pempheris klunzingeri. The sequence continues at coordinate 1,827,710 of NC_092014.1, forward strand.
CAAACCCAAATTATTAAAAAAAAAAAAAAAAGAGAACAGGCCCTGGGTTTAATACTGCTGCTCTTAAAAATAAAGTAGACAAAAAGTCAGAATAAATATAGTCTGGGCTTTAGTGTGGTGAGCAGATTAAACTGTTTGTGTCTTCTGTGGTTTGCAGAGTTTAAAGTGCACAGCTGACAGCCAAGGACTCGCCTTCTGCCTGGATATTACTGAGATGTCCGACGCTGAATAACTCGGATGCTTCGCATAGCTGTGGTTGATCTCTCAGCAGGAGAAGCGAGGGAACAGTCGAACAGAAAACCCTGCAGCGCCTCTCCATCACTGAACTGAAGCAAGAGCTGCAGGTGAAAACTCTGAGACATGTCCACGGAGGGCGGGGCGCCAGCGGTGACGGTGTATTTTAGGGGTGTTAACTGTGATGGGGGTGGAGCTGGTGTCAGTGAGGCAGCAGCCAAACACTGTCAGGACCGCAGACGCACTGATGGACCTTTAAAGGTGTCTGTCTGTGTTCGACGTCACGTCAGTGGACTGATGGAGAAAATAAGCTGCAGTCTGATAATAAACAGTTCAAAATGAGCTCCAACAGTAAAATCCTGCTTTTATCTGAATGATTAGGATCAATAATCTATTGATAGAACAAATAATACCCACAACAGTCACAGGGGACACTTTTCTGCTCAGAGTACTTTTACTTTTAATGCTTTAAACACGTTTTCCTCGCAATGCTCACGTCGTTTTACTTTTACTTGACCAACAGAGTATCTTTACAGTGTTGGTGTTAGTACTTTTACTGTGATAAAGGATCTGAGTACTTCCTCCGCCGCCCCAGAGGGTCCCACAGTGCACCATTATTCTGTCAGTGAGTCCTGAAGCTTCATGAAGCTCCTGCTGACCATCAGCAGCTGCCCTTCAAAGTAAAAGCTTCAGATTCCTCATGTTAGAAATTGGAGACGTGTTTTCTATATTTGCCTCTCATGACATTTATATATGGTTTATAGTGTTAGTGTTATATTTATTATTATATAGTGACAAATACCTCGACAAGACCGGGCTGGATGTTCAGAATATGTTCACCAAAAATATTTTATTGAGAAAAAAACCTCCTTTAATCAACAGAAACCAGCAGCATAAACAAACCTACTGACTTATTGGCTAATTATCACATTTTTAATGTATTTTTTTATTCATATCTTTAAAGCTGCACAATTTTTACATTATTTTGTAATACGACTAACGACAACAAAATGTTTTTGTTTTATGGTTTTGATGATAATTTATATATTTTTATTGGATACAGTATGATGTTTATAATTTATGCACTTTTTGTTTTTTATTTTATTAATTGACTCAATTAATTACAATCAGTTGTTGATCAAATGTATTTTATTTTTACTTCTTTTATTGCTCCTGCAATAGAATCAATTAAAGTAATTAATAGAACATAACATAACAGATATTTATAACCATAACTAACCATAACGCAGACATTTATATCCATAACTAACCATAAAATCTAACCATGACAGATATTTATAACCATAACTAACCATAACAAATATTTATAACCATAACTAACCATAACGCAGACATTTATAACCATAACTAACCATAAAATCTAACCATAACAGATATTTATAACCATAACTAACCATAACGCAGACATTTATAACCATAACTAACCATAACGCAGACATTTATAACCATAACTAACCATAACAGATATTTATAACCATAACTAACCATAACGCAGACATTTATAACCATAACATGACGTTCATCTCTAACTCAAATCTCGCGAGAGTTTCGAACTATCTATCGTGCCCTCGGAAACTGCTTTTATTTTGAAGTCTCTCAGCGGAAGTGCCGTTCATGGCGGTTCTTGCTGTCTTGACTCCTCGGTGACACCTCCTCCTCCTCCTCCTCCTGCTCCTCCTCCTCCTCCTCCTCCTCCCCCTGCTCCTCCTCCTCCTCCTCTTCGCCATTGTACACGGAGCTCGGTGAAGTGTTGAGGTCGCGGCAGCTGCGGGGACGATGGCGGAGTAGAAACGAACAAACTAAGTAACTAAGTCAGAAACAAGCGGACCAACGGCCGGTCTCTCCTCCATGTTGGTCTCCTCCTCCTCCGCCTGCCGCCTCCCGACCGTCCGCCGCTCCGCTCCGCTCCTGGCCTCACCGACCGACGACACCCATGCAGCAGCGGAGACCCTGGATGGGACTAGCTACATGTGGTGAGTGACACTCCAGCACCGACCGACCGACCGACGCCTTCCGCGGGCACAAAGTTGTGTCGGTGCGGCCTCAGCGGCAGCCGTTGGCCGGTCCGGTGTAACTTAATGGAGATTAGGAAGAAAGCTGTGGTGTTATTAATGATTATCACGTTAACGTTTATCCCCTTATGGGTCTGTGTATAATCGGAAAGAGAGGCGTTTTATTAGAAATTATGAGGAAAACAGCCGCTCCTCTCTGCGGTGCTGTGCGGAGGCTGTGGCCGGGTGCGGGTGCCTGGTGGCCGGGCAGGTGGCGCGGAGCAGCCGGTGGCCCCGGAGGTCCCGGAGGGTCTGGAAACCAGCTGCTGCAGTGACAGCCAGCGGGTCACACACAGTGATTTACACTCTGCAGTGAAGGGACCAGCTAATGAGCAAAACCCGGGCCGGGAAATGATGAAAAATAGGTTTCACAAAACAGTTTTATTGTCCTAGTTGGCCATAGTGAGCGAATGGAAGTCAATAGTGACTTTTTACTCTGTTTGTCCTCTGTGGTGTAACTTTAAATCACCTTAAAAGTTTCCCAGTAGATCACTTCCAGCCAATAATCGTATTGATATGTTCTACAGTATCAATGCAGAACAATTAATGTATTGATTAGAGCAAATTGTGTCCAAGATGTCTGCTGAATTCATGCACTTAAATTATTAATAAAATAATTAATAATTAATAAAAGTTTTAAAACCACCAGAATTAAATTAAACTATATATAAACTATAATCAGCACTAGATGAAGCAGCGTGTGGTGTCACCAATTACCTAATTAATCATTCTGTATTAAATTATCCATCATTTAAGGTGACATTTGGCTTTCCTCTACTGCCATGTGTTATATGTCAGCCAAGATGGACACCGATACCATCCATAGATAAAGGTTATATTACTATTATATAGCTCTATCTATAGCTCTATTATTAGTTAATCTACTGTGGACATTGTCAGTTAATTTGCAGTCTGTAGTTTAAAAATGACCAAAATGCTGAAAAAGTAAACACAAATGTATTAAATAGTCATGAAATTAAAGAAAAGCAGCAGCCAAAACACCCTGTAACCAGCAAATGTCTGTTTTTTCTTTCTGATTTCATGTTTAAAATCCACTGGTGAACCGATCAATTCACCATTAATCAATCTGAAGCAGAACAGAGTTTATACGTATGTAAGGAGCAGTAATAATGTGTGAAAGCAGCGTGCAGACGTGATCCGAGGAGTTGCATGAAGTCGGCGTGTAGAATCAGGTATCCCAGAGTTGTGTTTACTGTGGTTGTGGTGACACAGATCGGCAGGGGGGGTCAAAGGTCGGCGTGCTGTATGTTTCCTGGTGTGGAGTCGAGGTTTAAAGGGAAGAATGTGGTCGGGCAGCAGTTTAAAAAGTGGAGCAGGCGGAGTCACGGAGACTTGGAGCAGACTGACAGACGTTCGTGCTGCTCCCAGTACAATCAGCACTTTGTGTGTATTATGTAAGGCTTCGACATTGGACTCACACACTCTGCGTGAAGCCAGTTTCACTGCGCTCTGATACAGGGGGGCAGACTGAGGCTGCTGGGAGGCCAAAATAAGACGCTGAAGACTGAGAGGGAGGCGACGTGCAGCGGAGAAGATAGTTAGTTAGATAATCTACGGCTGTGATAGCGCTCCCTTCAAACACACCAGACTCCATTGACAAAAATAGTAATTTTACCTCACAGAACACAGGAGCTGCTGGTCTGCTGCTGCCTTGATCTGTTAGGTTGCATGTGTTGTTGTGTGACTTTGGTGTTTAAAGGCTGTGTTCGCTTCCAACAGAATATTATTTTTGTAACACACAATAACACAAACAAACTAACTGGTCGAGGCTGCAGTAGATCAGCAGCTCCTGTGTTCTCTGAGGTAAAATTCCCCTTTTTGTGAATGGAGTCTGGTGTGTGTGCAGAGAGCGATGTAACGGCTGTTTGTGGTTAAACCAAAAGGATCTTCCAGGTCTCTCTCTGTAGAGATAGTTCAGGTCATACAAAGTCACGCAATGTCCCGTGTTCTGCGAGGTAAAATCACTGTTTTTGTCGATGCAGTCTGGTGGCTTTGAAGATAACAGCAACTACCCGACTTCTCTCCTGATTTATCAGCTCAGTGAACATTTTCCTGATGAGTTTCTGCTCACAGTCTCTAGTTTACTGTCTTCTTCAGCACAGCAGGACGTTCATTTAGTAAATGATGGTCCATTTAGAGGAAGATAGACGATAAAGCAGCAAAGTCTTTAGGGCAGGATTACGTTGAGACAAACCAACCAGAGGCGGGTCATGCCTAAACCTAACCAATCAGACACGAGGATCGTTGTAGAAGTATCATTTCTGGTTCTGAAACCAAGACGGCGACAGCCTAAACGCCAAACTTGAGGCTTCAAAAACACGGTCCGTAAACCTGTCTATGGCCTACTGCTGCCTCCATCAGTTTGTTTGTTTGTGTTTGTCTAGTACGCGAACAGGTGAGCTAAAATCACTGTTTTTGTGAATGGAGTCTGGTGTATGTGCAGAGAGCGATATAACGGCTGTTTGTGGTTAAACCAAAAGGATCTTCCAGGTCTCTCTCTGTAAGGATCCTTTCCATAATGCTGTCACACACTTAGAATAACACTCTGAGGGTGTGAATTTCCTATAAGTTGTGGTCTGCACGGTGTATTTTCTGTAACGTCAGACTGAAACTTTTTCGTGTCAAAAACAGAACAACACACTGACTCATCAGGCGGCTTCGCTAAGACGCAGAAAGATCAAAGACGCTCGAGTCGCACTTTCTATTTGAGGCAAAAAGTTGTTTGTCTTTCATCTAAGTGGACGTTATTCACATGATGACTCACACACACACTCACACACACACAGTGGGGATATCCTGCAGTGTGCCGCTGCAGCAAACACACACGCATGAGTTAAGTCCACCTTCACTTCCTGGAGTCTCAGTTTCCCTTTAAACACAGAGGTGACGATCAGCCTCGCCTCGTACATTTTACAGCTGACTTCTCACAAACAAAACGTTGACAGTCAGACGTCTGGAGAGCGAGTGGGAGCTGATTACCGCCGCAAGTTTGGTGGAAAAAATCAGTTTGGTGTCTCTTGCACAGAAAAAGTTTTCATTTTTTATTATTTTGCCAAGGCTGAGAAAGAATGAGAGAACGTTCTGTGTGCTAAAAGAAACCAACAGACAGACTTATAGATTATAGATTATGGCAATTTTGGCCCCTTTTCTGCTGCTGTAAATAAAAAGCTTCTGTTTAAACAGGTCAGTCAGCAGCAACGTGTCCGTGCATGTCAGGCAGCAGCACACACACACACACACACACACACACACACACACACACTCTGTTCCTGCTTTTAACTGTCTGCAGGACGACGACGGAGACCAAACGCTGTTTTCTACAGAGATAAAACCCCAAAAAAGACACGAAACACACCTTCATCTGCATAGTTTATGTGCAGTGTCACAGGTTGAACAGGCCTGAGGCCACAAGAGGTTTTCATACCAGGTGCAGCAGACACACATAGCAGCAAAAGTTAAAGTGGAGCCCTGGTATTTTTATACCAGGCTCCTGTCTGTCCACATCCTGGTGTCTGAATGACTGGTAGGTAGTAAAAGTGTTGGAACTGGTCCAGTAGATCACCTCAGCCAGCAGCCACCAAACGGGCTGCAATGGCTGCAACGTGATCCTTTGGGACACCTGCACCTGATCACAGTAGGTCCACTAAAAGAGCTTGTTTGATCCACTGACAGGCTCAGAGTGTTATTCTAAGTGTGTGACAGCATCATGGAAAGGATCCCTACAGAGAGAGACCTGGAAGATCCTTTTGGTTTAACCACAAACAGCACACACACCAGACTACATTCACTAAAACAGGGATTTTAGAGAACAGGACACAGGAGTTACTTGCCTACCACTGGCTGGATCAGTTGATTTGTTTGTGTTATTGTTTGACTCAAAGGGTTAATTCAGGTCCAACACAACGTTTGTGTAACAAACAAACTATCTGATCAAGGCGGCAGATCACTGATCACTGACTCCTGTTTATGTGTAAAATTGCTAATTTTGTCAATGGAGTCTGGTGGCTTTGATGAGAGTTATTTCTGGAGTGAATAAAACTGCACTCTGCAGCAGCAGCAGAGTCCACAGCATCTGCAGAGTCTGCCCTGCAGGAGGCAGTTTGTTAAATAAATAAATGAAGGAGGGAGAAAGATGGCGGTCGGCGGTGTGCTGCCAGCTGCCGCCAGGATGACTAAACACTGAATCCTGCTGAGCAAGAAAATTCCTGTGAAGGAGGCAGCTGCTCCCCAGTGCGTGATAGTAACAGGCTGACGTCACAGGCTTGACAGAAAGTGTCCAAAACATCTCTTTACACGGAAAAATCACACATGCAGGTAGTTTTAAATGGGCACAGCTGACTCCTGATGCTGTCTGTTTTCATTTCATCAAGGCTCAAACTGACAAACGAGTAACGGCTTGTAAACAGAAGTCATGTGACTCTGAAGCTGCAGGTTTATTGGACAGAGCGCTCAGCGGTCTGACTGGTCTGTGCTCTCTGCTGTGATTAACTTTAATACCAGTCAGTGTCAATTATCTCTCTCTCTCTCTCTCTCTCTCTCTCTCTTCCGCCTTCGGTGTGAAACACAAACATTCGATTCTTCGAGCTCCTCAGATGTGAACATTTGCTGCTTGTTTGACCATAAAGTGAGAATCTTGGAGGTTTTGGACTCTTTTGGGGACAAAACGAGACATGCAGACGTCACACTGAAATTTGTCATTTTTTTAATAAAAACTTAGAGGATAACTTCTGTATTTTCTAAACCTGGACCCTGTTTTTACATATTTTGCGTTTGAAATGATTTGTAGGTGCAAAAAGTGTTGGAACAGTCACAAATAGCCGTTATATTGCTCTCATTAAACACACCAGACTCCATTCACAAAAACAGTAATTTTACCTCACAGAACACAGGAGTAGCTGGTTGCTTCAGCTGGTTAGTATGTTTGTGTCATTGTGTCAGTCTGGTGTTTTAAAGGTTTAGTTTGGATCCAACACAATATTTGTGTAAAATAAAATAAAATAAACATCTGATCATGACAGCTGAAGACCGCTAACCCTGCACGGTAAAATTACTGTTTTGTCAATGGAGTCTGGTGACTTTGAGGGGAACAATATAACTACTATTTCTGGTCAAACAAACAGGATCTTATAGCTCCTACAATGTTGACACATTTTTAAACGAGTCAAAGTCAAATCTCTGAGCTCAAGGAGGAGAAATGTCTCCCTGTAGTCGAGGCAGAATAGTCAATCAATCAGTAAGAAGATTGACAGAAAATTAATCTGCAATTTCTGTGATAATCTGTAATTCATCAGTAATTTTCCAAGCACAAGATGGCAAAAAGAAATCACTGGTTTTCAGCTTTTCAAATGTAAAAGATGTTCATTTTTCTAGTCCAACAGTAAAGTAAAAATAGAGAAAATAATCAGCAGATTGATTCGTAATAGAAATAATCTGTAGCTGCAGACACTCAGCGGTTAATCCACCTTAAATGACCCCTACACTTTAAGGGTGATCACACTGAGGCTTCAGAGCCGCTGTAACACAACACCAGCAACTCTGATAGGTTAGTCAGTGGAGAGGTATGTGAGTCCACACACACACACACACACACACACACACACACACACACACACACACACACACACACACACCTGACGTGTCAGATCTCCATGACAAAGACTCTGTTTTTCCCCTCAAACAGTGTTTCTGAAACTATTTTTGGACATTTGCTTCATCAGACAGACAGCTGACGGAGGATGGGGGGTGGGTGTGTGTGTGTGTGTGTGTGTGTGTGGGGGGGGCATATTTGTACCTCAGACAGCTGATCCAGAGTCAGTAAGTAAGGATTCACGATCAGCTGAGTGTTTTTATCAGAAGTTAAAGTTTGGCTTCATTAGATGATAGACCTCATGTGTCCCCCCCCCCCTCTCTCTCTCCCTCCCTCCCACCCCCTGTCTGTTCTGATGTCTCTCGCCCCGTCACCTCTTCACCTCGCCCTCTCTGGGTGTCGCAGCAGATGGCCCCTCTGAGGGGCCCCACATGGCTTTAAAGGAGTCGGGAGGAGGCAGAGCTGATGAATAACATATATGATGTGTGTGTGTGTGTGTGTGTGTGTGTGTGTGTTGCTTAATTCACCCTCTGTCAGCACTTTCAGCCGCCCAGTGGCCGAGTAATCGAGAGGTCACAGGTTCAAATCCCCTCCACCACCAGGGATGTCCACGCACAACAGCTGCCTCGATCAGCACACACACACACACACACACACACACACACACACACACACACACACACACACACACTGAAGCGTTTACTTAAAGACTAACTCCCATATTTTTACATGTTCTGGTGTCTAAACTGACTGTTGGTTGTTCTTTTAAAGTCGTGATGTGGAAACAACATGGAGGCTACAAAGAAGATGTGTTGTATTTTACTGCCAGAGAGTTTAAACAACACGCTGACGGCTGTTTCCAGGATGTGATATTCAAAATATAGCTTTACCAGATTTTACCAGAATTAATGCTGATAAATAACTGCTGCAAAGTTAAATCCCTGTTTTAGTGAATGTAGTCTGGTGTGTGTGCTGTTTGTGGTTAAACCAAAAGGATCTTCCAGGTCTCTCTCTGTAGGGATCCTTTCCATGATGCTGTCACACACTTAGAATAACACTCTGAGCCTGTCAGTGGATCAAACAAGCTCTTTTAGTGGACCTACTGTGATCAGGTGCAGTTGTCCCAAAGGATCACGTTGCAGCCATTGCAGCCCGTTTGGTGGCTGCTGGCTGAGGTGATCTACTGGACCAGTTCTGGCTGAGGTGATCTACTGGACCACTTCCAAAGGTTTTTGTCCGCTCTGGTCATCTTGAACCTCTGATGTAGGAGTGAGGCAGATGATCACCTACAGGATCATTTAGATGTCATACAGGAGATCTTCAACATCTCTGAGTCTCAGTTCACTTATTTGTTTCACAAGATGAAAGATAAACATCTGGTGAGAAACACAAAGGACCGGCTGGTCACTGTGTGTGTGTGTGTGTGTGTGTGTGTGTGTGTGTGTGTGTGTGTGTGTGTGTGTGTGTGTGTGTGTGTGTGTGTGTGTGTGTGTGTGTGTGTGTGTGTGTGTGTGTGTGTGTGTGTGTGTGTGTGTGTGTGTGTGTGTGTGTGTGTGTGTGTGTGTGTGTGTGTGTGTGCGCGTGCGTGCGAGGACGGAAGTCGCCTGTTTCCTGCGTTTTGTTGTTCAGGGAGTCAGAAGGTGTCGGACTCCCACCCAATCAGCTGACTGTGGTTCACATGGGAGCAGGTCAGCTGACTGGCCACACACACACACACACACACACACACACACACACACACACACACACACACACACACACACACACACACACACACACACACACACACACACAGTATGTGAAGAAGTCGCTCAGCTTCCAGGAAACCTGTGACTCGTCCTGCAGCTCTGAACGTGTCACCAGTCATGTGACAGTTTCTGCTCAGTTTGAACTGTCGTCTTGTTTTTAGTCAGCTGTCCTCTGACTGTAGTACCTGTAGTACCTGTAGTACCTGTACTGTAGTACCTGTAGTACCTGTAGTACCTGTACTGTAGTACCTGTAGTACCTGTAGTACCTGTACTGTAGTACCTGTACTGTAGTACCTGTAGTACCTGTACTGTAGTACCTGTAGTACCTGTAGTACCTGTAGTACCTGTACTGTAGTACCTGTAGTACCTGTAGTACCTGTACTGTAGTACCTGTACTGTAGTACCTGTAGTACCTGTAGTACCTGTACTGTAGTACCTGTACTGTAGTACCTGTAGTACCTGTACTGTAGTACCTGTACTGTAGTACCTGTAGTACCTGTAGTACCTGTAGTACCTGTACTGTAGTACCTGTAGTACCTGTAGTACCTGTACTGTAGTACCTGTACTGTAGTACCTGTAGTACCTGTAGTACCTGTACTGTAGTACCTGTAGTACCTGTAGTACCTGTACTGTAGTACCTGTACTGTAGTACCTGTACTGTAGTACCTGTACTGTAGTACCTGTAGTACCTGTAGTACCTGTAGTACCTGTACTGTAGTACCTGTAGTACCTGTAGTACCTGTAGTACCTGTACTGTAGTTACTGTAGTACCTGTAGTACCTGTACTGTAGTACCTGTAGTACCTGTAGTACCTGTACTGTAGTTACTGTAGTACCTGTAGTACCTGTACTGTAGTACCTGTAGTACCTGTAGTACCTGTACTGTAGTACCTGTAGTACCTGTAGTACCTGTACTGTAGTACCTGTAGTACCTGTACTGTAGTTACTGTAGTACCTGTACTGTAGTATCTGTAGTACCTGTAGTACCTGTACTGTAGTACCTGTACTGTAGTACCTGTAGTACCTGTAGTACCTGTACTGTAGTTACTGTAGTACCTGTAGTACCTGTACTGTAGTACCTGTAGTACCTGTAGTACCTGTACTGTAGTTACTGTAGTACCTGTACTGTAGTACCTGTAGTACCTGTAGTACCTGTACAGTAGTACCTGTACTATAGTACCTGTACTGTGTGAACTGTAGTACCTGTACTGTGTGAACTGTAGTACCAGTACTGTGTACTGTGTGTACTGTAGTATCAGTACTGTGTGTACTCTGTGTACTGTAGTATCAGTACTGTGTACTGTGTGTACTGTAGTATCAGTACTGTGTGTACTCTGTGTACTGTAGTATCAGTACTGTGTACTGTGTGTACTGTAGTACCTGTACTGTGTGAACTGTAGTACCAGTACTGTGTACTGTGTGTACTGTAGTATCAGTACTGTGTGTACTCTGTGTACTGTAGTATCAGTACTGTGTACTGTGTACTGTAGTTTTCTTGTGTCGGACCATTGAAGCTCTCAGTGGAATAAAACTGTGTGTCTCCACAGATCCATGTTGGCTAACGGGGTGAAGCGGAAACTGGACGAGGACGAGGATGTTTTGGAGGAAGAGCGGCGCCCCCTGGCGGCGGGCGGCGGCCCGTCGCAGGCGTCCTACACGCTGCGGCGGCAGACGGTGCTCAACGTGTCCCTCATGAAGCTGTACGGGCCGCGGATGGGCGTCGACCTCGGCCTGCGGCGCCGCGTCCTCATCAACAACATCATCCGCCGCATCCACGAGGACTTCAGGCGGGAAGGAGGCGTCGGCGCTCTCTTCTTCTCGGCCGCACCGCCGGTCGCCGCCGCCGCCGGTGAGGACGCAGGCTACCGACAAGCTCCGCCTCCTCCGTCCTCCTTCAGCATCCTGTCGTCGCCGCTGTCGGGACTGTCGGCGCTGGACTCCTGCCTGACGCCGGCCTCGCTGCTGGAGGAGGACCTGCCCATGTTCTTCACCCTGCCGCCATCTTCCTCCTCCCAACACCATCAGCATCATCATCACTCCCTGAGGACGCCGCCAACGCCGCCCAAAGACAGCTTCTCCTCGGCCCTGGAGGAGATCGAGGAGCTCTGTCCCTCCTCTTCGTCTTCCTCCTCCTCCGGCCCGCCGCCACCTCCTCCTACTCGGGTCGTGTTTGATGTCGTCATGAAGGAGGAGGGGCGGGGCTTACAGGAGAACAGGTTAGAGAAACCCCCGCCTCCTCCTCTTCCTGCTCCTCCTCCTCCTCCCTCTCCGTCCTCCTCGGGCTCCTTCCTCACTGACTTCGCCCTGGACGACGTCCTCTTCACAGACATCGACACCTCCATGTACGACCTCGGCCCCTGCCCACCGCCGCCGCCGGGAGCGCCGCCGTCCAAGGTGGCCCCCGTCGTGATGGCGGACGACCTCGTGCGGTCGATGTCGGGGTTCGGCGCCGCGGGGGCCGGCGCTCAGAACCAGCCTTTTAAAATGGACCTGGCTGAGCTGGACCACATCATGGAGGTGCTGGTGGGCAGCTGAGAGGAGGAGGAGGAGGAGGAGGAGGAGGAAGAGGAAGAGGAGGAGGAAGAGGAGGAGTTTTTACGGTTAGTTTTTACAGATTTAAAGTGACGGCGCACTTCACACTGGCCTTATTCTGGAGCGTCCAAGCTGCTGCGCGTTAACGTTGGTTAGTTCGGACGTTAGTTTCCGTAGTTCAGGAAGCAGGCGGAGCTGAAGGTGTCGGGAGGTGAAAGATGTCGCTTCGACCCTTTAAGAGATATTTTTATCAACGTTTATCGCAGCGCTGCATCGGATCAATCATTTCCTCGATTGATCGTCTGGTCCATAAAACATTAGTGAGGATGAAGATGTCAAAATATTCAGTTCATCGTGATGCAAAACGAGAGAAGCAGCAAATCTTCACATTTGAGAACCTGGAAGAATCAATTTCTTTGTAACGATTATCGGACGAGCTGCCGATTCGTTTTTCAGTTGATCCATCAATCAGCTGATCGTTGCAGCGAGTTCATTACGTCCCCGTTAATGAAAAAATAAATAACAAAGCAGCTATGTTAGCCAACATGCTAACACCGCTCAGCTAGCTCAGTCGCTAACAGTAAAGCCAAGTGTTAAAGCAGTAAAACTACAAAATAAAATATCAACCTCATCGAACCACCGACGACGGCGCTCACGTTTATTTAGCCACAAGTGAATATTTGTGATTTTAGTCCACAAACTTTTTTTTTTTTTTTTCTTTTTCTTAAATCTCAGATCATTTGAGATTTTTCTTGTCTAATTCACACAAATTTATATCTTTATAATCTTAGAATATTTGAGGTTTTTTTTCTTGTAATTTATCACTTTAAACTAATAAATTCAGGGTTTTGTTGGACTGTAATCTGCTGCTTCTGCTCCGTATATTTTTTATTTAATTAGTTTAATCCATAATGTCCGTAGAACGCCGTCTGCTACAAAGCCAATAATAACAATAATAATAAATATTAGTTTCCTCCATCTTGGACGCTCAGTTGGTCAAAGTCAAAGTTTTACACGTCCAGATTCACCAAAGTCGAACTGATTTCATCTCGAGTTCGGTCACATTAGTTTTTTCCTGCCGTCTTTAAAAAGCCTCCGTGCTCCAGGTTCAGTGACGCCAGTGTGAAGTGCCGAAGTCCTGTTTCCCACCGCTGTCCGAAGAATTGTAAGAAACTAAATCTCCAGAGACTTTTTCCACCTTTGGTGCGTGTTTTCACAAACGAGGAGAAAAAATAATTTCAGAGCATTTATCAAAAAACGATCCAGTGCCTTTTTAAACGCTGAAGGAAGATTTTTATTCCAAAATGCAGTTAAATTATCCTCAAATTAATTCTGTAGTATCTTTAAAGTCTGTTTTTATTTTGTCAACAAAGAACGTGTGAGTGTTGATATATTGGTCGTAGCTTTTTAAAAAAAATTAAAACGTAAAGAACGAATCTGCTGTCGTTCTTTAAATTAAAAATTAAACCGTCGACGTGTTGAAGCGTCAGAGCGCCGACACGCCGAACAAACCAGCTTATTGTTTGAACTTTTCTAACATCAGCTTGTTGTTTTTGTTTTATTTTATCAGATAAACTTTCTGCCGGTTTTGGTGAACTCTGCTGTCGTCGGTACAGTTTCTGCTCATTTTCTAAAACCAACTTCTAAAATCTGATTGGTTGAGTTAAAGCTCCATTTGAACTGAGCAAAGTTAGCAAATAAGCTAAATGAAAACCAAATGGGAAAGAACAACATATAAATATTGATAGAAATAAACTTTAAATGGTATTAACTTTATTTTTTGTTCATCTTAATGGTGTCAGCGTTTTAAATAACTTGACCTGCTCGGCTAGCTAACTAGCTCTGGTGCTCACTTGATCACAGACATAAGAATAAAACATTCAAACGCATTTTTTACTGGTTTACTGATGCTAGAGAGCGCTAACGTAGCGTTTTCATGCTAACACGTCTTTACAAGCCAAACTACTTAATTAAATAGACATATTCTTTTTTTTTTGTGTATTATTTTTTAAAGAACTGTTGATTATTACAGAAATATTTTCACTACGCTACGCACAGAGCTGAGGTCAGGAGGGGTTAGCTTAGCTTAGCATAAAGACTGGAAGCAGGGGGAAACAGCTAGCATGGCTCTGTCCAACACTGGTTTAACTGCTTTAACTCAACCAATGAAATTATTTCTCAGTGAAACAGTTTTAAGAGCTTAACGACAGCTGACTCACTGCAGCCGTAACCTTCAGCAGAACACGACTCTCTAAGTTATTTATTATCTCTCAGCTCTGGTTCATATTTATTGTAACTCTGGACATGAATATTTTGTTTGTACAGACCAGGAAATGTTTTCTTCTTGGGGATAAATCCACCAAAACTGACTAATGTGCTTCAACAAACAAGAAAAGAAGATTGTTTTTTAAAAAGAATGAAGTGTAGAGGATATTTCACAGGTCGCTTCTGGTGGAAATCTCTTCTATGAAATGTACCATCACTTTTTTTTAATGTTTATATATTTTAGGATTTCAGCAATGCAAACGCCCTCAATTCAACCTATGCCGCATCTCTAATGTGTGTTTGTGTGTGAGTGAAAGTTAACTGAGCCAGTTTTTAAAAACTTTCAGTATGAATCTGCTGATTTATACCTTTTGTTACCGCCTGTTATTAAAGGATAACTCCACCATTTGTAAACCTGGTCCAGTAGATCACCCATTCTAAGTGTGTGACAGCATCATGGAAAGGATCCCTACAGAGAGAGACCTGGAAGATCCTTTTGGTTTAACCACAAACAGCACACACACCAGACTACATTCACTAAAACAGGGATTTTACAGTACAGAACACAGGAGCTGCTGCTCTGCTGCTGCCTTGACCAGTTTGTTTGTGTTATTGTGTGTCACACAAATATTCTTTTGGATGCAAACTAACCCTTTAAAGTCAGTAAAGTCACACAATAACACAAGTAAACAAGACAGCAGCTCCTGTGTCCTGTTCTCTAAAATCCCTGTTTTAGTGAATGTAGTCTGGTGTGTGTGTGCAGAGAGCGATATAACGACTGTTTGTGGTTAAACCAAAAGGATCTTCCAGGTCTCTCTGTAGGGATCCTTTCCATGATGCTGTCAGAGGTGATCTACTGGACCAGTTCCAGAATATGTAAAAAAAAAAAAAAAAAAAAAAAGTGGACTCCGGTTTAAAAATACCGGAGTTGCCCTTTAACATGTGTCTGTATCTGGATATCTGGGCTCTTTGAATCAATTGATCAGATGGGATCAATCATGTGCCAATACATGAATGTTAAACTGTGTCTCCACCTGCTGGACAGATGATGTAACAGCAGGTCGTCACATTGATAATTGGCTGCCAGTTAAATACTAACAGGAGACAGGATGCACTCTTTTATATAGAAGTATATTTCTTTACAGTCCTAGTCACACAATCATACAGCAACTTAATGTTTAAAGATTTTATATTTGTTTGTTTTTCAAGATCCATCTCTACAGTTTTTTATTTTACAGCAAGACACTTAAAAAATTAGTTTTCAGTTAAATTTTTTGACAGATTTGTTGGTAAAACACATTTTTCTCATCAAACCAAATGTTTTTTTTCCCTTCGTACTGTAGCGCCGCCATCGCTCCTGCAGGGTTTTTATTTTCCAGGTTTCTACGGGACACCAACAGAGGTTTTAATGAATCTGTGCCTTGTCTTATGCAATATGACGTTTTTCTCCTGAGAGTTATATTTGAATGTGTAAGATGAGGATTTCACTGTAGTCATTTTATTTTCTACATTAAATGAACACGATTGCATCTTTGTGCTCTTCTTCTATTTTCTTTTCCATCTTTGTCTTGTGTGTAAAGATCAACCGGAGTATTTCTAAACCTGGGCCTTTTTTTTTATTTTTATTTTTTTACATGTTTTGTATTTGATATGACCACAAACCTTCTGCACCTGATCACAGCAGGTGTTATTCTCAGTGTGTGACAGCATCATGGAAAGGATCCCTACAGAGAGAGACCTGGAAGATCCTTTTGGTTTAACCACAAACAGCACACACACCAGACTACATTCACTAAAACAGGGATTTTAGAGAACAAGACACAGGAGCTGCTGCTCTGCTGCTGCTTCGATTGGTTAGTTTGTTTGGGTTATTTTGAGTCATACATATTGTATTAGATCTGAAATAATCCTTTAAAACACCACAGTAGCACAATAACAAAAACACACTAACAGATGGAGGCAGCAGCGATAGACCAGCAGCTCCTGTGTCCTGTTCTCTAAAATCCCTGTTTTAGTGAATGTAGTCTGGTGCGTGTTTTTGTACTCATTAGTCCAGGGGTCACCAACACGGTGACCGCGGGCACCAGGTCGCCCCCAAGGACCACATGAGTCGCCCCCCACAGGCCTGTTCTAAAAATAACACAACTCACCAGTGAGCTGCGTCTAAAATTAATTTTTTTCTGTTGCTATTCTTTTTTTAATCACACTTACATTTATATAGATTTGAAAATGACAATATCTTAAAAATAAAATAATTAGTTTAGATAGTTTTAAGTGAACTCTGACCTCTTCGAGTTCAAAGGTCAAAGGTCAGTGTTGTGCGCATGACAAGACTTTGGCGCTCGTGCAGAGTAAGCTAGCGGGCGCAGCGGAGATGAAGGAGCTGAATGTGGTTTCTAACCCAAAAAACATGTCAGAAAGAAAGCTCATCATTTTCACAGTGAGTGGGAGGAAGAGTTCTTTGTTTCTACTGTGAAAGAAAACTGCGTGTGTCTCATTTGTGGGGCGACGACAAAGCGGCTCAATGTGGAGAGACACTTCACTACGGGTCACAGAGCTAGCATGCTAACTGCCATGCTAACTAGCATGCTAACTGCCATGCTAACTAGCATGCTAACTGCCCACCGGGAAGCTACGGGCAGAAACAGCCCGTGAGCTGAAGGCAGCTTTGGGTAAGCAGCAGTCTGTTTTCACCAGGCCGGAGGAAAAATCCCAACAAGCAGCCGAAGCCTCGTTTAGAGCTCCACATTTTCAAACAGATACCAGATGTTGTCAGGGGCAACATGGCGGTGTCATGGCAACGGTAAATAAAAATATTGATTTTTAATTGTGTTCAATTCAAAAGTGTGTTCATGAAATGTGAACAGATATAATTTTGTTAAAAAGGCCGCAGATTTGTTCATTAATTTAAAATGTGGTAAGATTTATTTAAAAATATGAAAGTTGATTTTTCTTAAACATTACTTAATTGATAACTTTTACAAACATAGTTGATGATGTGTTTAAAGGCTCTTTGTCAGTGGGAAGTGAAAATGGAACATTTGTTCTATGAAATGTTGTAGAAGTGATCATCTGAAAATTTAAACAGTTGCTGAGATTAATAGAAATTAAATGTGTAATATTGATTTTATCTGTTTCCCACCTTGTTAAGTCATTGTTGATAATTATTGTGAGAAATCACTAACGTGATCAGTGTCTTCACATAGATGAGTATCATTAATCATTAATAATAATAATAATATATAACTAAAGGCAAACTGAGCTCATTTGTTATTTCAGAGGAGTGTGACAAACTGGTAGCCCTTCGTCTGACTCAGTACCAGGAAGTAGCTCTCAGTTTCTAAAAGGTTGGTGACCCCTGCATTAGTCATTCAGACACTGGTTTTATTCTCCTTTAACTTGAACAGAAACTTTGGTCCAAAAGAAACAGAAACGAGCAGAGAAGATAACTATTTTAATTTCTTGTGTACACTAAAAGTAAAATTTACACACTTAAAGTCTCAAAAGAACCTGGGCATGCACAATAACCTTTTGACAGGCTCTTCAAGTGATTCAGTTTTTTTCCATAGGAATTTTCCCGTACATTTTACAGTCCATAGTTAAACTGTACACAGTCTAAAGCCACAGTGAACTATGATTACATCCATTTCATCTTTACAATGTGCAAAATCCTCCTGGGAGACGGGGCTGACAGTAGTATGAGCAAAAACAAAACAAAAAACATGAGCGAATAAGAGCCGCAACAACAAAAAGCACTTCATATTAGGAACAGCGTACATAACCCAACGCGTGGAAGCAGAAATTGGTCCCGTAATTCCCTTCTGATGTGAGTCGACCTTCACTGCTGAGAAACTTTCACCGAGTTTCAGTGGTTTTAAACAAAAAGTCACGTTTTTTTGTCTTTTTTTAAAAATGTTTTTTAACCCCCTTCAGAAACACACAAAAAAAAAAATTAACAGCGAGAAAAGAACAAAGAAGGAAACTTGTTTTTATCCAACGGCCACAACAGCTGGGACCCGTAAAAAAAACCCAACAAAATAAAGTGGAATAATTAAAATAAAACGACGTTTGGTCGGTGAAGTTTCCCAGAATTGAAGAATAGACTAATTTTAAAATAAAACAGTCGTCCTCCGGCTGTGGGGGGGAGGGGGGGCAGACATAAATATGTTAAAAAGCTTCCTTAAATGACGATAAGACGACGACAGGATGGACGCTCGCGGGTCACAAAGAAAAATCAGGTTAAAATCTTCACCGACTGCAGGTAAAAACTTTAAAGGCCTTTAAACACAACGAGGGGACAAAACATTCAGCTGGATTTTGCAGGCAGTGTGGTTTCAAGTCGATAAATATATATATATATATATTTATAGATTTTATATACGTATATAAAGGTATTAACTTAAACTTGTCGTACTTATGTTCCACTTCAGTTTGATTCAAAGAGCTTCAGCCAGTGTTTCCTTCACAGACAGACACGAACACATTCCCACCACAGACACCTAAAACCATCCTCCGAAACTCACTCAGCTAAAAAAAACAAGAAAAAAACAAAAAAGGAAAAATTAAACGTTTTAATCCCTGATTATATACACGATGATTCCTCTAGATATGAACAGCACACGCTTCTAAACCTTCCCCCTATAGATTATCAACTCTATAACTTAATTATCTGAGCTCCTACTCTGGTGAATGTGCAGGCCGCCGCGTCCGAGCTTGACGAACGCTTTTTCGCTTTACTCGTTAAAAATTAGAAGCCGAAAAACAAAAGCGCTAATTTAAAATAAAGAAAAGTATGTATGAGAGGGAGGAAGTGAGCCCCAGTGAGAGAGAGAGAGGGGAGGGAGGGAGATGAGGAGGAAAGCTGTATAAAATGGACTGAGTTAGTGGGTGGGGCCTAATGGACAGTGGGGGCGGGGTCAAGAGGGCGAGGGGCGGGGCTTCAGTCTGGCGTGGCCTGGCAGCCGAGCGGCGTCAGCGTGGCGGGAAACATGAGCACTTTGGCCTGCATGAAGGAGAGGTCGGGCAGGCCGGCGATCACTTTGGCCGCCTCCTCGCTCAGATTCTCCTCTTTCCTCGGCTTCCTGTCAAACAGGAAGTGACAAAACAGCACAAGGCGTCACCGATCTGACCAAACACCCGTTCGCCAAACAAACATGGAAACACACATTTTTACATTAATATGTAGCACAAAGGGGCACTTTGGTCGTTTTAAACCTTTTGTTTGTTTTTTTTTTTTTTAACATATTCAGGCGTCTATTTAACTGGTAGATATAAAAGTGTTGGAACTGGTCCAGTGGATCACCTCAGACAGCATCATGGAAAGGATCCCTACAGAGAGAGACCTGGAAGATCCTTTTGGTTTAACCACAAACAGCCGTTATATCGCTCTCTGCACACACACCAGACTACATTCACTAAAACAGGGATTTTAGCTCAGAGGCTGCTGGTCCATCGCTGCTCTGATCGTTTGGTTTGTTTGTGTTACTGTGTGACTTTGTGTTATTGTCTGTTATGCCAATGTTGTGTTGGATCTTAACTACGGCTTTAAAACACCAAACAAACTAAGTGATGGTGGCAGCAGCAGACCGGCAACTCCTGTGTCCTGTTCTCTAAAATCCCTGTTTTAGTGAATGTAGTCTGGTGTGTGTGCTGTTTGTGGTTAAACCAAAAGGATCTTCCAGGTCTCTCTCTGTAGGGATCCTTTCCATGATGCTGTCACACACTTAGAATAACTCTGAGGTTTAAAAACACTAACTAAACATCACGTGACCCCGACACTGCTGTTCTGTGACCTCTGACCTGGTGGAGGTGCTGGTCTTCTCCATGGTGGACATCAGCCGGGCGAAGGCGTCCGCCACCCGGCTGCCGGAGCTGCCGGGGTCCAGCTTGGCCGTCGTCAGCTCGTACAGCTCGGGGTCGACGCCTGAGGAGGGACGAGAAGAGTCACCTGAGGTCAGTGTGAGGTCACCGCCACGCCCTCCTCACCACAACACTTCAGCTGTTAGCTTGTTTCTGCAGGACTACAAACACCTGAGTCTCCGTGAGAAACGAACCAGAGAGAAACATTTAGCTCTTAGCTCTGGATCCTGTCAGAGCTCTAAAACCTCTAATCGACCAAAACACAGTCACGACTTCATGACGCAAAGCAAACAGAAACAAAAATAGTCTAAAATTAGTCCATAAGATTGATCAGAGCGTGAAAATGATCGAAACGTGGATCCAAAATAATCAAACAAATAAACCCCAACGTGCACATCGATGATTAATCCAAACCGTGAATCCATGAATGATCAAAACCTGCGATGGAATAAAACATAACATGGAAACCAATTAATCAGAGCGTGTCTGCCGATCAGTCAATACGTGCAAAGGTATTGATCAGAACGTAAATCAAACTGATCAAAACGTGCCGACAACTTCATCAAAATGAGTGAAAATGAATTTATTGACCACAGAACGAAAACAAGGCGGCTTTGATACGGAGCTTTTATTTCTCTACACGGCGCCAAAGAGACGAGCGCCGTGGTCGAGGAGCGGAGATGGAGGTTAATGTAAAGACGGGAGGGAGGAGGAGGAGGTGGAGGAGGAGGAGGAGGAGGAGGAGGCCGTGAGCAGCTGCTGACCTGGGATGGAGGGGGAGCTGGTGGAGCCTGAATCCTCCACAGGACCAAAGAAATCCAGGTTTAAGAGAGACGAGCCTCCGCTCGCTGCACAGTGGGCGGCCGAGGTTAACAAACACAGACCGACAGAGAGAGAGAGAGAGAGAGAGAAGAAACCAGAGACAGGCGGCGATGTCAGTGATCAGTCGTCTACAGTAGAACGTTAGTCTGGTTCGCTCTCGTCTTCATGCAGAACATTTAACACGTTTAAAGGAAAAATCCACCAAAACGTCCTCCAGCAGAGCTCCTGTCAGACTCTGACAGGTGACCTCATCACCTGGTTAACGGACGCCTTCAGACTCTTTAAAAAAAGGTGAGTGAGGAAATAACTTCTCAGCAGAAAGATTAAAACTAACATCAAGAACTTTTAAACTGATTTATAATCTATTTCATTTTAACAAGATCATTAACACAGACAGCAAGATGCTGAATTACTCAGGATCACATGTAAATCAACTTGATCCCCAAACATTTCACAAAGGATCCCTACAGAGAGAGACCTGGAAGATCCTTTTGGTTTAACCACAAACAGCCGTTATATCGCTCTCTGCACACACACCAGACTACATTCACTAAAACAGGGATTTTAGCTCAGGAGTTGCCGTCTACGATCGCTAAGCTCGTTGTTTGTTTGTGTGATTGTGAAACTTTATTGTAAAAGTTTAGTTCAGATCAAACACTTCTGTAACACACAATAACACAAACACACTAACTGATGGAGGCAGCAGCAGAGCAGCAGCTCCTGTGTCCTGTTCTCTAAAATCCCTGTTTTAGTGAATGTAGTCTGGTGTGTGTGCTGTTTGTGGTTAAACCAAAAGGATCTTCCAGGTCTCTCTCTGTAGGGATCCTTTCCATGATGCTGTCACACACTTAGAATAACACTCTGAGCCTGTCAGTGGATCAAACAAGCTCTTTTAGGGTCCTTTATGAAGTAATTAAAACTACATAACGTTAAAAAACGTGTAGAAAGGATCTCATGATCATCATCTCCAACAGTGTGGAAATGTTAAGTGTGGATTATTCCTTTAATAAAGAGTGTTTCTCATGCATCTACGAGTACGCACGCACACACACACAGACACACACACACTCTTCCAGGAGACACTATGAGGGTTAAAGAAAGTGAAACACAGATAAGAGCGGCCCGGTAGAGCGAGGTCATGGTGGGTCACCTACCGTCCAGAGGGTTGGTAAGGCCACTGCTGCTCCAGTCGAACTGGACGGGTGGGAGCGCCTCCTGCTGGAGAGGACACAGTCAGGGAGGCACCACTCAGTGTACACACAGTAACCACATCCTCTACTAGGACTACTAATACTACTAGTAGTACTAGTACTAGTACCACACTGATAAAAAGAAATACTCTTGGTGCATTTGAAAGTGTTGCTACAGTAACAGTGTGTGAGTATAATGAGTGGTACTAGTTAGAGTAGAAGTATAGTGTTATATAATGTAGATATTATATTCTATATATGTATTATATCATATAAAGTCTATCTACCAAAAGGTCAAAGTTCAACATTATTCAGTTTTCTGTCATTTTAAACCACAATATGTTGGCATTTCTGTCTTAAAAGAAACAACTGAACGATTATTGATATCATGGATGGATTAACAGAAGACAGTTCTTACTGGTAAGTGAATCAAACAACCACAAAGAGACACAAAACAACCACAAAGAGACACAAAACAACCACAAAGAGACACAAACAACCATAAAGAGACACAAACAACCACAAAGAGACACAAAACGATGATCAATACCCAAAATGACCAGAGAGAGATGCAAAACGACCATAAAACGACACTCAAGAGACAGAAAATGATGATCAAGAGACCAAAAACAACCACAAAGAGACAGAAAATGATGATAAATACCCAAAATGACCACAAAGCAAAACAAAACAACCACAAGACGACGATCAGGAGACACAAAACGACCACAGAGACAGTTTGGTCTGTAAAAATGGTGAAAATAGTTAGAAATAGCATCAAAATGTTCCAGAGCCCAACGTGACTCAACATTACCAAAACATCAGATTTTATAAATTCTTCTTATGTTTTCTGAGCAAAAACCCTCATTTGTAAAGAAACTGAAGCCGTCAGATAAACGTAGTGAACGGAAGAATGTTTCCCTCTGAAATGTGACGATAACCCTCAGTGTTATTTTATTTGATTGCCGTGGACGTGGCGAGGTCCCACCTGGACTGTGTCTGAGGGACAGGAGCTTTTCTCTGGAGCCACCGGAGGCGTCTGGGCTATGGAGGCGATCATCTCTGCTGCAGAGACGGGCTTCACGGGCTCTTTGGTCGGTTCCAGCATCCCCTAAAAACAAAAAAGAGAAAAACACCGAACCGACAAGAGACACAAGATGCACAGATGTTTAAAAAAATAACTCAATGACAACAAGTAGAAACTGAACGCTCTACGTGAGATGCCAAACATTTGATGCCAAAGCTGCACTTCTGAAGTTGTCGCCATGGAGACGAACCACGTAGCAACCAGCTGATCAGACTGGAGACGTAAACACAGACTGTTTAAAAGAAGTGGACACAAACGCTTCCGGGTCTGAGCAGCGAGCAAAGAGCCGTAAAGCTGTGTTCTCTCTAGTGTCCAGCAGGGGGCGACAAACAGGAAGTCTGACTGGATGGAAGTCAATGAGGAAAATGATTTATCAGCTCAGTGAACATTTTCCTGACGAGTTTCTGCTCTCAGTCTCTAGTTTACTGTCTTCTTCAACACAGCAGGACGTTCATTTAGTAAATTATGGTCCATTTAGAGGAAGATACACCAGGAAGAGAGGGGGCGGGGCTTTAAGGCACAGCTTCCTGCTCACTGACCAGCGGGCGGACTACAAATCAACGTCCACTTCTTAAATACAGTCTATGGACACTCCAGTAAAAGTTATATTATGATATTTAGAGCCAAGCGCAGCAGGCTGTTATCATGGTAATATATAACCAGCTCTCTGTGACCTCCCTCCTGCCAGCTGCTGAACTCATTCAGGTGTCGTGGAGTGAAATGAGGAGGCATCGTTCAGATAACTGTCGATGGGTGTTACACCAACGTTGTGCTGGATGTTAACCAACACTTGAATACACCAAAGTCACACAATAACCACAAACTAACAGCAGCAGACCAGCAGCTCCTGTGTTCTGTGAGGTAAAATTGCTGTTTTTGTGAATGGAGTCTGGTGTGTGTGCAGAGAGCGACACTTCCTGCAACATATTTCAGAGCGTTTTGTAGCCTACAAGTCATTTAGACACCAAAGTATATAAAGGGGCTCCAGGTTCAGCCTTTAATGATGCGTCAGTGCTGCTCTGTTAGTGGACACACTGTCCGACACTAAACATGATTAACAGACGACTCACCAGGCTGGCGGCGTACATGGGCACGATGACCGGCTGCTTCTTCTGTCCTGTGAACAGCTGCACACATTAAAGCAGCAGGTTAGAAGAAAAAAAAAAGCTTGTGTGTGAGGAGAGAAGTCAGCTTGATGTGGCAGATCCCAAACGGCTGCCAGCAGAGGTTAATAAAGGTCACAGATTACTTAATGCGCCATTAAATCACTTCTAAAAATACACTTTGAGCAGAGCAGAGGGTCGTCTGCACATCTCTAAACTCAAAAAGGGTCCAGATAATTATTCTCAAGTCTTGGCCTGTTAAATATCAACCACGTCTGAGTGTTTTCCACCGTTTCTCAGTGTTTTCCGGCTGAAATAGCGGCAGCGAGGACTCACGATGTTTCGGGTGTCGATGCCCAGGCAGCAGAGAAGTGCTTTGTTGCAGTGGGAGCCCCCCCACTGGTATCGGAGGCCGAGCGCCTCGTGGATGTCCTGGAGCTGCGTCCACACGCCGCCGTACACGGACCTGCGGCAACCAATGAGACGCAAGCGAGAGTCAGAGAGGCTGAACATTCACGCAGCAGGTAAAAGACACAGGAGCGAAAACTGAAACCTATAAAGCACGACGTGCAAAAAAATTATAATTTTAAACTTTCTTTAGATGTTTTTTCTTTTTCTTGGAAATTTACGACTATAATTTTGAGAATATTCAAGTTTTTCCTTGTAAATTTCCAACTTAAATCATGTTTTTTTCACAGAATATTTCCCCCAATTAATCAATTAATTCTTCATTTTAACCTACAATGGTCCTGATACTAAATATATTATACTACTACTATAAATATACTAGATATGTGGTGCTGCTCATGTTGAGTTCCTGAATCGTTGGGTCTCGACTGTTATGGAAAAGCGAATTGGCGCTATACTTGATATACTTCAGTTCTAATGTCCCACGTTTACATCCCCTCACCTGTTGCACGGGGAGCTCTTCTGCTCATCGCCTCCTGGCTGCGGTTTGTCCTCCGGCGGCTCCAGCAGGATCTTCAGGGACGTCACCTCGTCCTCCACCGGGGGGGCGGTGGTCTGAGGGAAGCTGCTCTGAAACACCTTCTCCAGACGGCTCGACAGCGACGCCTGCAGGGAACGCAGCAGCCGTTAACTCGCAGCTTTTCAGACAATCTTCCATGACGGCTTCTTAAATAAACTGAGGCTGCAGCTGCAAAGTTAATCCAGGAATTTGTAGTCCAGATTCGTGCATGCATTGTGTTGATCTGATAATCTGAAAACTGATTTGGCTGATTGAGTTCATGTTTAAAATAAAAAAGAACCTTAATATTTTCATTCTTGGCCCGATTTGTACATATTTTGGTGTCTAAATGACTAATAAATGCTTTGGAATATACTTTTGATAAACCACAGACAGTAGTTATGTCGCTCTCTTCACCAGATCCAGGTCATTTTACCTTACTGAACACTTTGTTTTAAATTGCTGTTTTTGTCAATGGAGTCTGGTGGCTTTGACGGGAGGGCTATGACAGCTATTTGTGGTTTAACAAAAAGTAATTTAGACACCAAAATATGTACATGCAGCTGTGTCCTTCAGAGAAGATCAGCTGATCAATTAATAGTCCCACTGCTGCCTCAGTCAGTTTGTTTGTGTGAAGGGTTAGTTAGGATCTGAACTCCTGTTCTCTAAAATCCCTGTTTTAGTGAATGTAGTCTGGTGTGTGTGCTGTTTGTGGTTAAACCAAAAGGATCTTCCAGGTCTCTCTCTGTAGGGATCCTTTCCATGATGCTGTCACACACTTAGAATAACACTCTGAGCCTGTCAGTGGATCAAACGAGCTCTTCTAGTGGCTAGATTTAAAAACAACAGAGCTCTCCTTTAAATCTGTGGACAGACTCAGACCTACAGTGACGCCTCTCCTGGCTGCACCTTCAAACCAGGCTGGCTGATGGGTCTGTCAGGTGACATTAAACTATGTGCGGACGCCTTAACTGCTGCTCATTCATTACATCCAGTACCTTCCCACCTTTTGGCAGCTTGCGGTCGCTCTGAGGAAAACAACTGCGAACAAGGTTCATGTTACAAAGGGTGTGAAAAATGCTGCATGGTAGGTTGCTCGGCATCGGGCTGTTCCCCAGCAACACGCCGTTTCATATCCATTCACAGCACGTCGATCTTATACGGACTACGACAACATAAAACGGAAATACTGTTTACTTGTCAAGCGGGGTTTCTTCCCAGATTTAACCTCTTTAGAAAGCTTTGTCACACTGGAACCTCAACATAATCAAGAGCGATTAAATCTCTTTAAAAGAGACGACAGGAGTGTTTTGTATGTTGTTTAAAGGATTCATAACCAATCCTGAATGAGCCCTCTGGTGTGTGATATCTCTATTTTACTCTATTTTATTCAACACATACATTGCGAGACATGGTTTTTCAACAGACTTTACACTGTTGGCTAAAACAAAGCTGGGTAACTCTTCAGCTGAGGTTAGCAAAGCGAGCTAGATCACTTCATTCCCCACCAGAATACCACTAAAAGAGCTTGTTTGATCCACTGACAGGCTCAGAGTGTTATTCTAAGTGTGTGACAGCATCATGGAAAGGATCCCTACAGAGAGAGACCTGGAAGATCCTTTTGGTTTAACCACAAACAGCACACACACCAGACTACATTCACTAAAACAGGGATTTTACCTCACAGGACACAAGACGTTGTACGGCTTTGGTGTTTTAAAAAGGTTAGTGTCACCCTGTTAGAAAAAAAATGATAGAAGCCTTAACCTTAAGACCAAAGTTACACAATAACACAAACTAACCAAACAAGGCAGCAGCAGAGCAGCAGCTCCTGTGCTCTGTGAGCTAAAATCCCTGTTTTAGTGAATGTAGTCTGGTGTGTGTGCAGAGAGCGATATAACGGCTGTTTGTGGTTAAACCAAAAGGATCTTCCAGGTCTCTCTCTGGTTGTTATTCTAAGTATCTGACAGCATTATGGAAAGGATCCCTACAAAGTATTAAATCTGTTTCACAGCTACAATTACAAAACTCCCAGACACCAAAATATGTGAAAAGTAGGCTCAGGTTTACCAGAGGTGCCCTTTAACTTCACATTTCGTAAACATGTTCTCCAAACTGGTTCTGCGATCTGAAGCTCTGCATGAGTGAAATCAGCCTGAGACTGATGATGATCATACGGGTTCATGGATGAATAACTCTGCAGCCATAAATCCTCCCAGTCTGACCACACCATTTCCCGCAGTGCTTACCGACTGTACATCTCTTCTGCTGGATTCCTCGCTGAATGCAGGTTCACTTTCATGCCACTCCTCCTCCTCCTCCTCCTCCTCCTCCCCCTTCTCCTCCTCTCTACTCTCTGCAGGAGGAGCGACTCTCTGCTCCATGCTGAACGCCGCCCAGGACTCCCCCTCCACCTGCTGCTGCTGCTGTTGCTGCTCCAGCCCCCCGAAGGCGCTCCACCCCGCCTCCGCCTCACTGTCTGCACCTTCGGCGGCCGAGCTGAAATTCCCAAAACTGTCACTGACGGGGAAGTCTGCAAACCTGCCTCCATCCTCCCCCTCGTCTCCACCAGTGTGAAATTTGGGAGAATTGAAGTCGCCAAAGTCGTCATCCTCCTTGGCGTCTGTAGCTTCCTGTGCAGGGTCAGAGCTGTGCGACCTGCTCTGCTCCTGCTGGACATCCAGCTGGTCAAAATCGGCAAAGCCCTGACCGCCAAAGGAGCCGGCGTCTCCGAAGTCCCCAAAGTCCTCGTCCTCGTCGTCCTCTGCCAGCTGGCTGTGGTCGGCGGGCGTGGCGGTATCCCCTTGGAGGGGCGGAGAGGGCACCGAGCCCGTGGTGCTCATGTCCCCGTACTCCTCTAAAGCGTCTGTCGACAGCGGCCGGCCGAACGACGTCTCCGTCTCCGTCTCCGTCTCCGTCTCATTACCAGAGCCCTTCCCGTCTGACTGTCCCGCCTCACCGTCTGCGTCAGGTGAGAGGTCGTTGTCACTGCAGCCCTCGGCAGCGGTGGCGTCTTTGGAATCGTCCCTGTCGGCTACATCCACCCCGTTCAGAGTGAGGGGTTTGTTAGTGCAAACTGCCTCTGAGGACAAGTGCTCCTGTGCAAAGGCTACATCCCTTTGATGAGAGTCGGCATCCGTGTGAGAGCCCCGGTCCGCGCTGCACGAGCCGTCCGGGGCCTCAGCGGGAACAGATATGGAATCAGAGCCGGATGTGTTGGGTCCAGTTCTGTTTGAGTCCCTGACATTGTCCTCTGAAGTCGTTCCCTGCACTATATTACAGTGCTCCTCGTAGCAGGCAGCCCCCGCCGGCCAGCTACCCCCTGCGGGGTCCTCCAAGTCCTCATTTGCCGTCTGGCTGAGGTGTCCTTCAGCATTGGAAAAAGCAGCAAAGTCTGCAAAATCGTCCTCTGGGCTGCCGACGGGGACGCTGTCCGTGTCCTCAGTGGACGTTCCTTTTATATGAGAGTGGACAGAATTCTGAGAGGAAGGGCTTCCCTGAACGTCGAAGGTTGCAAACCCGTTTGTTAGCACCTCTGCGCCTCCGCCGTTGCAATCAGCGGGCTCGCTGCCAGCTGTGAAATCCAGGGAGCTGGACAGGACCTTTTTCATGTCAGTTCTCTCTGAGGGGCTGCCGCCCAGGTGGCTCGCTGGCTTCACGCCATTAGCCTTGGACAGCTCATTACTGATGCCGTGGGTGCCGTTGGAGGAGCTGTGGCTGAATCCCATCACCCCTCTGTTGTTGATGAGCTCAGGCGGGGAGGTGGCGGTCAGAGCTTGGGTCTGGTTGAAAGTGGTCGGGGTGTCGAATTCTGTGAAGCTGATGCTGCTCGGGACGCCAGAGAAGGTGCCGAAGTCCCCGAACTCGCCGTCGTCTTCCTCTGCACCGTCCTCCATCGGGGGCGGAGACGAGGAGTACATGCGGATGACATCTGGCTCCATGATTCTCTGGCAATCAACGAATCCTCCTCGCTACACCTGCGACGGCGACAAACAGACATAATCAGAAACAAATAACCTGTCACAGCAGATACATTAATAAACACACACGTTTAAACCCGTTCTGGCTTCGTGAAGACGAGAAGTAAATAAGCGCAGCTCTCTGTGACGCTCCAGGGCAGATTGGCTTCATGTGTGGTTTGAGCCGGAGCAGGAATTTAATTACTGAAGCACTAAAAGAGGACAGATTGGCGTCAAATTGACAGTAATAGAGTGGTAATGAGGAAGCAGTGCTGTGATTTATAAACAACAGTGTTAGTGTGAACATAACCGAGTCTCTAAAAACCAACTCTGCCTCGTTAACACTTAGAAACTCATATTGGCTTTATTCTGCCTTCATATCTACCATTTAGCCCACTCGCTTGATTTCCACGGCCTCGTTCATAACCGTTACCGACGTTATCGTCACTCCCTTCATCAAAACTTGTGAATTTTTCCCAGTAAAGTTTTCCTTTCTTCTGTAAAGCGCCTGGCTGAGCTCCAAAAGCCTGATCTTTGTGTGTGTTTGCAGTCACATTTCCTCAGTCCCCCGGCTGGGGCCTCTGAATTTCACCATCGTTTCACGCCAGGGAAGCATGTGCTGATGATCAGGGTGATTGATTGGAATCACATAAATAATCCATTTTCATCAGAGGCAGAAAGTGTCCACAGACGACGACTCTTCCTTCTTTCTGTGTAGGATTTGTTTAACCAGCAAGAGTCTCTGAGGATTCAGCACAATGTCATTTAAAAACACAGTGACTTGTTTCCAAAAGTGAATTATAGATTGTGGTGCGAATCAGAGGAAAAACTGAGAAAGAAAGTTGTGAAAATGTTTTTCTGTGAAGTTTAATTAGTTAAGAAGAACATCTGGACCTTAATCTTTACTCGTGTTGAATTGTATTCTTTCTTGTGGACTGATTTAAACAATCAGCTGATCGATCACCGCAAAATTAACTATCGCCAGTAGCTATTTTAATATTCAATCCATGACTTAAGTCATGCATCAATAAACAACAAACTTTCTCCGGTTCCAGTTTCTTAGGATTTGCTGGTTCTGTGTGTTTTAGGATCACTGTAAATGTTTGAAAATGCTATTTTAAGATGCAGCCTTGAGCTCTGGGACACAGTTTATAGTTGACATGTTGCTTGGGATTGTTTTAAAATGAAAATCATCAGTGGAGCTGCAGCTCTAGTTGGAACTTAAGCATTGAAAGTGAACAAAATTAAACCTATTTTACTTATAATTAAAGTCAAACCACACTCTTCTTTCAGGAGCTTATTAGGAGTTTGGAAAATAAAGTGCTACCCAAAACTTCATGATATATAAAAATGACGGTGGTATCATGAGTGGTGGTAACAGAGTTTTCACTGCCTGAGGAAACTCTGTTTGCTTTCTCAGCCACCAACCGGAGCAGTGGGTGGCGTCTGAAGGGTGTATTTGCTTTGTTGGCCTTATCTCACAGGATACCTGGGAGCAGGTAGTTTACACCCAGACACAGACGCAGGCTACAGACATGCAAGTCCAGAAAGACAAGTTACCCAAGAAGGAATGTCTCTGAGAATAAACCTCCATGTTTCGCCCGTCCCTGCACTTTGTTCCCAAGGAAACTGAACCAGTGCCTTCATCCCCATTAAAGCATTAAACGTGTCTGCTGAACTCTTCAGGGTTGAGTCATCCCAACAGCTTGAGTCCCACTAAGACACAATTAAAGTGTCTGTTAGTGGAAGCAGCTGTTTAGAACCAGCTCTTTAACATAAAGTCCAAGTGAGTTAATTAATTAGCTATGATGATATGGCCAGCTGTCACCTTCATGCCAAGGTTAGCCTCTTTGAACAGCTGTTTGGATCATAAACTACACGCTCGACATCAGCCGGTTCAGCCTATTCCTCCAGTTAGCCAAGTTTCTCACATTTTTCTTCACTTACCTGGTGTTTGGGTGAAGCTAGGAGGCTAACGTGGCTAAATAAGTGGGCAGCTAGCTTAGCAGGCTACCAGCCCGGCTAGTGCTGCCGCTAGCTCGGTAGAAACCTGACAGCTGGGTAGAGCAGACACCACAACACGATTAGACTATGATTAATCGATCACGAAGCTAACAGCTAGGTTAGCGTTAACTAGTGGGCATCTATTTAAACTACAAGGCCGAAACGGGGTGTAACGGCAGCTAACTTAGCTTAGCTTGGTTAGCCTGTGTAGAAACCTTGAAGCTAAGCTAAACTAGCCGCGGTGCTATTAGCAGAGGATACCAGTTAATTAGTTGGTTATTACTTGCCGAGACGTTTATTTAATTAAAGGTTATCTGACGCCAACACGCGGCTATCTATAAAGGCTAGCAAGGCTACACCATCAGGTACAAGTGAGTAAGAAGTTAACCACCTGAGCTAACTACGCAGCTAGCTAACACTAGCGACAACAACAAGCATCTTCCTAGAACATCCAGTTAGCTTTAGCTTCAGCTTTAGCTCATCCTCATCATCCTCCGGCTCGGTTTGACAGCAGGTGTCTTAGGGACCGAAAGAAAGAGCTGAGCTGACCGTGAGAAGCTGTCCGCCGCTGTCCATGACTCAGGTAGAGACGCTGCTGTCCACAGGTGGAGGGAGGAAGGCAGCCGGACCGAGCAGGACGGCTGACACCGGAGGTTGAGTGGCTGGAGTCGGTTGAGTCAGCCGGCTGCTGCTGCTGCTGCCTCTGTAGCACCCAGCATGCACCGCAGTGGCAGGTCGGCTGCTCGGTTCCTCCAAAACTTTCCGTGTTTAACAGGTAGAGAACAGGTGACAGGTCAGAACAGGTAACAGGTCAGAACAGGTGACAGGTCAGAACAGGTAACAGGTCAGAACAGGTGACAGGTGACAGGTTAGAGTGACCGTCAGCACCTTTTACATGTTAGTGTCAGTGATTTATCAGGGAGTAAAAATCAGTAAAATACACCGAAAATAGTACTGAAATATCTGGAAATATTGGTGAAATATTCTAAATTTATTACTAAAATATGTGAAAATATTGGTAAAATATCAGTAAAATCTAAGTGAAATATCAGCTGGAAAAATTTGTAAAATATTCTAAAAATATTATTGAAATATGAATTATAAATATATGAAAATAATTGTAAAATATTCTAAAAATATAATTGAAATATGAATTATAGATATATGAAAATAATTGTAAAATATCAATAATAACAAATTAGAATATCTAATAGAAAAAAAACTATAAAATAAACCGAAAATAGTACAAAAAAATCTGGAAATATTGGTGAAATATCAGCTGGAAACATCTGTAAAATATTCTAAAAATATTACTGAAATATGTGAAAATAATTGTAAACTATCAGTAAAATCTATTTAGATTATCTAATAAAAACTATATAATGTTCCAAATATCAAAATATCTAAAAACTATTAGCAAAACATCAAATATTCAAAAAATATATACTGAAATGTCCACAAATATTGGGAAAATATCTGAAAAAAATTATTAAATATTCCAAAAATATTTGTTAAATATTTGACAAAAACATAACACAAAAACAATCTGAAATATTTGCAAAATATTGATAAAATATCTGAAATGTGTCTGTAAATTATTCTAAAAATATTAGTAATGCATGGGAAACAGAGGAAATACAGTCATTGATCACTTTATTTTGCAAAATTACAGTAGTTTAGACGACATACAGTGAATATAAAAAGAAGTCACCTTGTTTCTTTAATCGTGGACGGCAGCAAGACATCATGTGGTTTGAGGTAGTCACATTTACAGTGCATCTGTATCTATGCTAAAAACATGAAACCTAATTGTCTTTAAGTTCATGTTTTGTTAACTCAATAATCACATAAGAATAAGGAGAGAAAAAAACCACAACAAAATATAAAGGAAATAGGATATAAAGTGGTCTGAGTAAATCTCAATCTACAGGGTTCATTTTCAAGAGAAACACATAGTTGATATTTACAGCTGCAAAAAACAAAATCAGAGCCTCTGAAGAAAAGTAACAGATCTTGTGCATAATATCAAGGGGTTAACAATATACAGAACTCTGGTGTTTTTTAAACCTGGGCCCTAGTTTTACACATTTTTGTTTCTAAATTACTAAAAGTGTTGGAATTGGTCCCATATATCACCTCAGCTGTCAGCTGCAAAACTGGCTGCAACTTAAGTCCACTAAAAGAGCTTGTTTGATCCACTCAGAGTGTTATTCTAAGTGTGTGACAGCATTATGGAAAGGATCCCTACAGAGAGAGACCTGGAAGATCCTTTTGGTTTAACCACAAACAGACATTATATCGCTCTCTGCGCACACACCAGACTCCATTGACAAAAACAGGGATTTTACACAGGCATTGCTAGTCTACCACTGTCTCAATCATTTAGTTTGTTTGTGTTATTGTGTGACTTTGGGGCTTTAAAGGGTTAGTTTGGATCCAACACAATATTTATGTAGCACACAATAACTCAAACAAAGTAACTCATCAGTGCAGCAGTGGATCAGCAACTCCTGTGATCTATGAGCTGAAATTCCTGTTTTTGTGAATGGAGTCTGGTGTGTCTGCAGACACAGACTACACCAGACTCCATTCACAAAAACAGTAATTTTAGTTCGCAGAGCATAGGAGTTGCTGATCTACTGCTGCCTCAATCAGTTAGGTTATTTGTGTTATTGGGTGTTAGATAAATATTGTGTTGGATCCTAATGAACCATTCAAAACACCAAAATCACACAATAATGCAAACAAACTAACCGATCGAGGCAGCTCTAGATCAGCAACTCCCGTGTCCTGTGAGGTAAAATTACTCTTTTTCTCAATGGAGTCTGGTACTGAAATTTTTCCTTTAATAGTTGCTGGTATAACATGACTTTCACTTGTTGCTTGTACGCTGAATCTCTCAAATCATCAAACACATTAGTAAATCGTGTTTTCAGTTTCAGGTCTTTGAAGGTGGCTCATGTGTTCAGCAATGAAGTCGTTCACCTCAGGCCAGTTTAGTGATGGTGATGCTGCCTTTGATCCACAACGTGTCGATGGCGCTGAGTGACGTTACTCTGTGGCAAAAGTCAAACAGCTGCTGGCCGTCCACAAACATACGAAACCGACTTTGTTCACAGTGAATCTCAATCTGGGAGGAGAAGAGACGAGACACAGGAGAAGGTTTGGTCGGGTTCATATCACATGTTGAAACCACCGTGGACTGAGCAGTTATATCGCTCTCTTCAAATCTACCAAACTCCATTGACAAAAACAATAATTTTACCTAAGAGAAAACAGGTATTGCTGATCTACTGCTGC
The DNA here is from genome assembly GCF_042242105.1 of Pempheris klunzingeri. Taxonomy (NCBI): domain Eukaryota; kingdom Metazoa; phylum Chordata; class Actinopteri; order Acropomatiformes; family Pempheridae; genus Pempheris; species Pempheris klunzingeri. The sequence goes on from NC_092014.1 coordinate 1,862,460, forward strand.
TTCAATTGTTTAGTTTGTTTGTGTTATTGTGTCACTTTGGTCTTTTAAAGGAGTTTTATAAAAGGATATTTTAAAGAATAAGATCCCTCTAAAACACCAAAGTCACAGAAACAGCTGTGGACTAAATTATAAAATTAGTGTTTTTATCAATGCAGTCTGGTGGATTTGAAGAAAGTGATATTATTGTCTGTTTGTGTCATTTGTGTGTTCAACAAATATTGTGTTGGATCCAAATTAACCCTTTAAAACACCCAAATCACACAATTACACAAACAAACTAACTGACAGCGGTAGATCAGCCACTACTGTGTAAAATTACTGTTTTTGCCACAAATACAGTTATACCAGCAGTATGAATGAAAAGCTCATATTACAGCTGTGTGGTTGAGGTATTAGCATATATTATTTTATGTTAGAACAAAATGTAACTCTAAAAACTGCAAAAATAAAGAAAATTTGGTGAAGGAATGTTTGTCTTACAGCCACAGAGGCACAACGTGACACCAGACGCTGGTACCTTGAACGGCTGGTCTCTGATGAAGGGGAAGAAAGGGACGGCTCTGTCAACGTCCCCCCAGGATCCGGACAAACAGGCCCTGCGCAGGACTTGTCGGTCCCTGAATCGAACACAGACCTCCAGGGCCACGTCAGGCGGGGGCTCCCTGGATGTTCCACGACCACACGAGAGGGCAACGTAGAACCTGACAGAACATCGTAAAAAAGGTAAAACAACAGATTATACAGTGAAGTTAACAGAAGCAAGCTCAACGAGGTTTCTCAACAAGCTCCAACCAACAGCTCTGGAAGAAGCAGGCAAGCATCCTGGGTATTAGTAAAATAATTAGTAAAATATTCTGAAAATATTACTGAAATAATTAGCTTTTCATAATTAGTTAGCTGGCTAACATTAGGTTAGCTTAGGTTACAGTTAGCTGGTTAACATTAGGTTAGCTTAGGTTACAGTTAGCTGGTCAATATTAGGTTAGCTTAGGTTACAGTTAGCTGATCAATATTAGGTTAGCTTTGGTTACAACTCACTGGTTAACATTAGGTTAGCTTAGGTTACAGCTAGCTGGTTAACATTAGGTTAGCTTTGGTTACAACTCACTGGTTAACATTAGGTTAGGTTAGGTTACAACTCACTGGTTAACATTAGGTTAGCTTAGGTTACAGCTAGCTGGTTAACATTAGGTTAGGTTAGGTTACAACTCACTGGTTAATATTAGGTTAGCTTAGGTTACAGCTAGCTGGTTAACATTAGGTTAGCTTAGGTTACAGCTAGCTGGTTAACATTAGGTTAGCTTTGGTTACAACTCACTGGTTAATATTAGGTTAGCTTTGGTTACAACTCACTGGTTAACATTAGGTTAGCTTAGGTTACAACTCACTGGTTAACATTAGGTTAGCTTAGGTTACAACTCACTGGTTAACATTAGGTTAGCTTAGGTTACAGCTAGCTGGTTAACATTAGGTTAGCTTTGTGTAGGTAAATTGAAGGTAGTGATGCAATAAAAACAGTGCAAATGGAGGGAAAGAGGATTAAATAAAGATAAAATTAGTGTATTGATCCTGAGGGGAGGAGGACAGATTAATAAATAAATGTTTTTACCTGTCGGGACGTGAGTCCACGACACCGACCACCACGACCTTCTTGCCCGGCCGCATGCCGCCTGTGATGTGACCTCTGAACGGGACGGCCTGCAGACACAAACATTTCCACCGACACTGAGAGACGAACTCGATTCTGATCATTTATTGTGGATCTAACTCGAGCGGAAAAATAGAAATAAAAATAAAATGCTTCTCAGTTGGAAAATAAGAAGTAATGAAAACGTGCAGGTAAAAAGTTGAGTGATGAGAATAAAATGAAGAAATATCTGATGAAAATACAAAAGCACAACAACATCTACCATGAAATTAAGAATATTAGTACACTGAAATATACAATAAACCTCCGAGATTTCAAGAAAATAATCTCTCATAACGAGAATAAAATCCTAATTTAGAGAATAATGTCATTATTAAATGATTAAAAAGGTTAGTTAGTTTGGGCAAATTAGATTTAGACTCTTTTTTTGTAAAATTACAACTTTAGCACAAACTACAGTTTGCATTTATTTAAACAAAGTTAAATTTTTCATGTATTATCAATAATAACTGCAATATTATTCGATAATATTGCAACGTTTTTCAGAAACTTTATGTTTTTCTTTCACTTTATGCTAATAATGACTTTTTTTCACATAAACTTGTGACTTTCTTGACTTTCTTTTCCTCAAATTTCTTATTCTTTTCTTTACAACAGTGACCTCAATAAGCAGCCAATTAAAAAACACTTTTTTTAAATTAAAAAGATGCATTAAAGAAAAAGCAGCACAATATATATTCTATATCTACTTTATCAAATTTATAAAGATTTTAATATGTGCACCAGGTTTCAACTGTGTGATTTTATCTTTCTATCACACTGAATAAACAACATAAATATCAATAAGTTTATTAAACACTCATCAGGACTTTAAGATCACGGTGTGATTTCAGGGTCAACTTTACCAAACTTCTCTCAGCTTCTCCGTCAGGACGACGAACGCTCGGCTTGTTTTCATCGGACGCATTTTTCTGCGGAAAAACCCATTTCTGAAAGATAAAGAAAAAAAAAAATAATAATTTCAATGTGGAAATGTCGTCAAAATCATTGGGATTCATCCTCCTGGGACCACGAGTGTCCACGAGCGATGCTGTGAAGATCCACAAATCTTCCGTTGGAGGAAGTAAAAGTAAAACTGCAGCTAAAGTCCTGACTTCTAAATGTTACCTGAATGCAGGTGAGTGTGTTTTCATGATAACAACTAACTGAATGAAGTCAAAGCAGGACACATCATGTGACCTGCACGTGCTGCGCCAAGGCCGAATGAAACAGGAAGTTCAGTGAGGTCAGGCTTTCCTTCAAAATAAAAGCACTGCTATGAAAAAGGCTTTGAGGTGAAGAAAGGGAAGATTTTTAATGTGATGTAAAAAAGTTATGAATTAAAACTTAAGCAGTAAAAAAAGGGCCGAATGGGTTTTAATCTGTCAAATATAAAAATAAAATGGGAAACAGAAAGCTGATCAGTATGGAAGACTATTAGTGCCGAGCAAAAGGATGATTTTTTGTTATTATTAATTATTATGAGAATAAAATTGAAATGTCAAGACTTTCAGTATTAGTGCAAAATAAAAAAATCAATGGAAGAAGACTATTTATTCATCTATTTGTTTGTTTTTGCAGTTTGAGAATTAGGTCAAGATGTTCAAATGTTGACATGTCGAGATAATACTTGACTTTTGTTTATTTGCGTATTTGTATTTTGATACTATCACTTGTTATGTTTCTGTTTTTGTTACCTGCTGATGGGCTACGGATGTAAATTAGCATTCTTGCTGCATCTTGTATTTTTATATGTCCACTATCAACATGATGTTAAATAAACAAACAATTAAATAGATAATAAATAAATGAAAATAAATGAAAAAAAATCTAATATAAAAAAAGACACATGATTTGCTTTTTAAAGATTTTTTTAACATTTCCTAAAAATCTTTTTTTAAGATGGGACCCTCTGAGATGCAGGTGCTTTTATTTTGTTAACTCTGACAGGAAGTTGTGTCATCCTGGGCAGCTTGACATCAGCTGGGACGGCAGGAAGTTTCAAAACTAAGAAAACTCATTTTTAAGTCCAAACAGTCACCTGAGAAATCAAACTAAAAGCCTCTAAAGTGAGTCTGGGATCATGTGTCAGACCGCTGAGGCTCCTCTGGGGGTTTAAAGCCTCTGTTCTCACCTGCTGCTCAGGTGTGTGTGTGTGTGTGTGTGTGTGTGTGTGTGTGTGTGTGTGTGTGTGTGTGTGTGTGTGTGTGTGTGTGTGAGCTCACCTTCCTGCCCTGCACTGTCACTCCTGTGTGTGTGTCGGCCATGTCGATCTGAGGGAAATAAACCGAGCAGAGGAATGAAAAGCTGCCGGTCCGGTTTGTCTGGCTCCAACGTCTCCGGTCGACTGAGTCAACGCTGACGTGAAAGCTTCAACCTGGCTCATTACCCTCCAACACACACACACACACACACACACACACACACACAGAGAGAGAGAGAGAGAGAGAGAGAGAGAGAGAGAGTCTTGCCTTCCTATACTTGTGAGGACACTTGAACTAATACATCCCCTAGCCCTTTACCCAAACCTTACCCATTAAAACTAACTAAACCTTACCTTTATATAATTCTATCCTTCACCTGGAAGCCAAGTCTTAACCCTCAAATATCCCTTAGAATTTGTGAGGACCATATGAAGCCACACACACACACACACACACACACACAATCTTACTGTTTTGCAGTTTTTAGGACACCTGAAGTGATCCATTCCCTCTCCTCGCACTTAACCCTTTTACTTTAACCACATTTAAACCTTAAAGCCAAGTCTTACACCTCAGATATCCCTTTAGAATTTGTGAGGACCAAGTATAATGTCCTCACAAAGCAGGTAAAAAAAAAACACACTTCATTCTCATAACCACACAAAGCTACACACACACACACACACACACACACACACACACACACACACACACACTCTTGCCTTTTTGCAGTCTTTAGGACACTTGAGGTGACCTTTGCCCTTAACCTAACCCTTACTTTAACCACGTTTTAACCTTAAAGCAAAGTCTTGACCCTCAAACGTCCCTTTGAAGCTGTGAGGACCAGAGAAAATGTCCTCACCACACACACACACACACACACACACACACACACACACACACACACACACACACACACACACACACACACACACACACACAGCCCTGATAATCAGCTGCCCTTGCAATCCTCCTTTCTCAGGTCAACAACAAGTGAGCTTATTGTGAGGCTGTAACTACAGGCAAAACCTCTAAACATTAAATCTCCTCCTCTGGTTTTCTGCCAGCAGAGCACAAGTATTTTCAGACCTTTTATTTATTGTCCGGAACAAAAACCTTCTCACAACTTTAATAGCAGCTACAGTTCGCATTGCTGTGTGTGTGTGTGTGTGTGTAAAAGCCAACAGACAGTCCACACACCAGACTACATTCACAAAAACAGTGATTTAAGCTCACAGAACACAGGAGCTGCTGGTCTGCTGCTGCCTTTTAGCTTGTTTGTGTTATTATAAAGGTTTTTATTAACTAGAAACAGCTGTTATCATAATTATGATGCAGTCTGAGTACAAACAGCACAAATGCTGTTAAAGTCTCTTTTTTAAGCTACGCTACAATCCGTTTACACATTATCAATACAAAGTGATTAATACAATACAATGTATTAAAGTGAAGAGAAACTAAAGCATCAATCCATTTTAATGAGGGTTTTATTTAAAGTACGTTTTTATTTATTATTCTTATTTATGATTTTTGCCTTTAGCTAGCAGGTAGCTCACTGAGCGGCTTCACACCAAACTAAATGGTACTTTGCCGTCTTTACCACAAATTGAGACTTTAACCCTTCAGAGTCTGGCGTGTTTTACTACTTTTCATTTTACCTTTGTGTTTCCCATTCAAACTTTGTGTCTTTCTTTTCAGCACAACCTCACCTATGTGATTCTACAAGTATTTATTTATTTTGACAGAATATATGGACACACTGTATGTAAAAGTGCAAAAGAAACACAAAATCCGAGCAGGAACTAGTTGGATCTTTGGAGGAGCGGGGGTCTGTGCGGACACCTCCTCTTGTTCGTCTTCACGCGCAGCATCCTCTTCATCCTCTGAAAGGAGTCTTCCTCACAATCAGAACCTTCTTCCCCAGACATCTTCTAACTCGTAGAAGAGCTGTAGTGTGCGACTTCGGCTCTTCATAACTTTAGTCTTAACAGGCCGATCGACAAAATTCAAACACTTGTGAAAAGTTTGAAGTGTCCGCTTTCCAACAGTCTTTGAACTGAGCACCTGCGTGCTTGTGTCACAGCTTTACGTTTTCAAACGTGCGACATGTGACTTTGACTTTGTGGCGGTCCTAGACTCTGAAGGGTTAAAACTGACTTTAACATGATCTTTTAAACTTATATGACGATATACGTCTGCTAGCTAGGACGCCACTTACACAACTTCTGGACATGTCGTCTTTCTCATTGCGTGTTTTCAAAATCTTATTCTTCAACAGTTTCATGACAAACTGCGACTTTCTGGACTTTAAAATCATCTTTTAAGTTGCCAAACATCACGTGTGTGATTCATGGCACAATTCAAACATGATCAATTAATTATTTTTCTTTCTGAAATAAGGTCCCATGGTGTTATACCGTCTCTGTAGATATTAGTATCACAGTTAAGGTGCATTGAACAGGTTGGTTAGGAGTTTGTTTTCGGTGTCTACACATCAAAAACAGACTCAAGTTCATAAAACACTCACCTTAGAAGTCTGCATCTGTTCTGCTCTCTCTTTGGTTCTGCGTTTTCATCTTTAATGTGACTTACAGAACTCTAGGATCACTTCAGCTTTTACTTTTTTGCATTTCGTGAGAAGGGAGCAAAAGAATGGGAGGAAGCAGGAGGACGTGAGGTCGAGGGAAAGGGGCCGAGCTGCAGGAAGAGGAAACACAACAGGGGCTCCGTGTGCAGCAGATCATTAGCGTCATTAAACCACACCCTGTCACAAGCTTTCAGTGCACAGTCCCTCAAGGAATTCTGGGCCTTTTTTTTTTTGGTTTTGCCATTGTCGCTCCCTAAAACGCCTGTTTCCACTGCAGCTTTTCTATAAAAATGCATGTTGCAAAGCTTTTAGGCAATTTTGTGCAGCTAATTGAGAGGGTAGAAAAAAGTCAAACAGATTTTTTTGTATAATTCCCTTAAAAAATTGAAGGCAAATTGTTTAAATGAGAACAAAATTGCTCTGTTCTTCCCCAAAAAGCCTCAGGATTACAAAGTTTGTGACAAAATATGCTTTATTTGATCATTTAAATCCACCAGAGCACATCTTTACATGTTTACACGCTGTAGTGCCAATACAACCCTTATATCCCAAGTTGTAATAACATGTACAGACTTATGTCCACACAAAAGTGCAATTTTTTTTTACACATATTTTTCTAAATACAGAAATGTCACAGCTGTATCCCTCAAAAATTGTAAATGTGCCGTGTTTCCCAGCGTAGGAGGCGCTGTGAACACCCTGCGGTCTGGATTATAACGTTTTTGTTGCCTGCGCTTTATACTGGATTTCTGCAAACACATTAGTGGAAGTAAACGGCGCTCTGGGACTCGCTGAATGTGTGATATGAAAGTGTGACTCCTCTGGTTTTATATGCAAAAAGAATTATTGCTCTGTCTTATTTGGTTGCAGTTCTACCGGCATTGAAAAATAGATATGCAAATGTGTGAGAAAACACATTGTTCAGATTTGGCTCTCCTTGTGATGTCATAAGGGGATCCGCTGATCATGTGACCTCGTCGACATTATTTCGATTGACTTTTATTGACTTGTATTTTCAGATACAGTTCAGGCGGTGTAGTGCAGACTTTAATTTGTGTATGACTTTTGCCCAAATGCACCTTGGGAGTTGTAGTTCTTCAATATGCAGGCTTGTAGCTTAAAGATTTTTTTTTTTTTAATATATATGTTTTTTATTGGACTTCATGTCCCAAGAGCTGATGATTAACGACAAATTTTGGACAAATTTAACCTTGTGACCTACGTATGTGTTCATCTTGATCTTCCACAAGCCTATTCTGAAATGGATGTCACCGTCAGGTCACGTGATGTTCGAAAAATACACAAAACAGTGTCGACTTTATGCTTTTTTATTATGAAAACGATAAAAAAATGACTTCCGTTTATAAAACATCTTATGAGAAACAGCAGTTTCAGTTATAAGAACTTGTGAAAGTGATTGAGGAAGAATAAAGACACCAAGCAGAGTATAAAAACTGTACATCAGTACATCTTAAGATACAGTACAGCTGACAAACAACAAAAAGAGTTTCCTGATTTTTAAATTTCATAAAATACAAAACAAACGAGGAAAGATGTGACGAGGAAAAAGTATTAATTTGGAAATCCTGACCCACTGTATCATCAAATGGTCGTCCTGTCCTCCCAATAAAACCAGGGATTATACTTTTTTTTTAAATTAAATAATTATACAAACTTCATACAAGTACAGATCAATAATTTGGGTCATGTTGTGCATTTAATTAATAAAGTCTAAACTCGTCATCTGACCTCTTATCATACATCAACTTCAATAACTTATAATAATACGACCTGGACAAAACAACAGTCTTAAAACAAAGTGCTTCTAGTTGTTTTTTTTTTGTTTTTGCGGTGCTTCACCTTGTTTGAGATCGACCAAATGTCTCCTGCCTCGTCCTCGTCGTCTAAACCAGTTTTCCCAGCAGGAAGGAGAAGGACGCCCCCAGTGCCAGACCCAGAACGAGGAAGAAGCTCATCAGAGAGCCGGCGGTCTCACAGTCCTTGGGCCGCACCAACCTGCCGGACAGAAACTCACTGTTACAAGTCATATTACCCTGAAAACCCATCAGGTGCGTCTGCATCGTGGTACAGAGACACGGGGGGTTTGGCCTTGCTGATAAGTCGACCTGCTCAGATTTTGTTGATTTGGTCATTTTATGTCCAAACAAGCTACGTTTCGTATTTTAAATGTGCTTCTTGTGTGTATCTACTGCTGCGTTCTGCTGTAGCCACATCCAAGACAAACTTCTCTTCAAACCTGATCTTAAAAAAACCCTCTGACCGGTTAACGTCTGCACGGAGGCTTTTATTTTGAAAACTGAGCGGATTCTCTTTGCTGTTTGTTTGTCTGACTTCCTGCCCTCCTCATCTGCTCTGAGCTGCTTGAATAGACTGAATGGCTTGGGTAGAGGACTTTCACCAAAGACAGACAGTAAATTACATTAATCCATTTTCTGTTGCTGTTCGGTTAGGTTTAGGTAAAGATGACGGCTTGGTTTCAAATAATAAGTCAAAAAAAGTACATAAAAATCAAAATATACCCTTTACAACATAGACTTGGGTGTAAATAGCCACATTGGTACAATAGTGCTACTGACATCCAGGTGCAAATAACATCTGCCGAGTTTTAATCAATCAGTAAAGCAGTTTTTTAAGGTACGCAGTTCAAATTTTCAATGAATAAGACGTGTATTTGTATTGTACGTGTAAAGTAAAGTATGGTATAGTAAAGTATAGTATAGTATAGTATAGTAAAGTAAAGTATGGTATAGTAAAGTATAGTAAAGTATAGTAAAGTATAGTATAGTAAAGTATAGTATAGTATAGTAAAGTATAGTAAAGTATAGTATAGTAAAGTATAGTAAAGTATAGTATAGTATAGTAAAGTATAGTATAGTAAAGTATAGTATAGTATAGTAAAGTATAGTATAGTATAGTATAGTATAGTATAGTATAGTATAGTATAGTAAAGTATAGTATTGTAAAGTATAGTATAGTATAGTAAAGTATAGTATAGTAAAGTATAGTATAGTAAAGTATAGTATTGTAAAGTATAGTATAGTATAGTAAAGTATAGTATAGTAAAGTATAGTATAGTAAAGTATAGTATAGTAAAGTATAGTAAAGTATAGTAAAGTATAGTATAGTATAGTATAGTAAAGTATAGTAAAGTAAAGTAAAGTATAGTAAAGTATAGTATAGTATAGTAAAGTATAGTATAGTAAAGTATAGTAAAGTAAAGTATAGTAAAGTATAGTATAGTATAGTAAAGTATAGTATAGTAAAGTATAGTAAAGTATAGTATAGTAAAGTATAGTATAGTATAGTAAAGTATAGTATAGTATAGTAAAGTATAGTAAAGTAAAGTATAGTATAGTAAAGTATAGTATAGTATAGTATAGTAAAGTATAGTAAAGTAAAGTATAGTAAAGTATAGTATAGTATAGTAAAGTATAGTATAGTAAAGTATAGTATAGTATAGTAAAGTATAGTAAAGTAAAGTATAGTAAAGTATAGTATAGTATAGTAAAGTATAGTATAGTATAGTAAAGTATAGTATAGTATAGTATAGTAAAGTATAGTATAGTAAAGTATAGTATAGTATAGTAAAGTATAGTATAGTATAGTATAACTGTGTATGTGACAAATAAAGGTCTTGAACCTCTAGTTTTGTATAATGTGCATAAAAAACATCCGAATAGAGCTTAAAAATAAAAACAGTTAGATTGTCCTCAGATCCTAGAACATCAGACCTTTTCAGACTTTCATTGCTCGCTAAGTGGAACAGTCGAGGACTCACTGCGGAGCGTAGGCCATGCAGAGGCTCGCCAAGTACCCGTTGGAGAAGGAGAAGAGGGCCATGATGGTGACGAAGGAGCAGTCGTGGCTGAAGAGGACGGTGAGCTCGGAGTTCTGGACGTTACACGTCATGAGCAGGGGGACGAAGACCAGGCGAGACAACACGGCGACAGGAAACAGGACGCTCTCCTTCGGCGGCTGCGGACGCATCAACACGGCCGTTTAGAAGTGATTAATATGGCGGCGCAGCACGTGAAGCGGCTTGGCAGCAGAGGACTCACCCATTGGACCAGAGACGGGGCGCCGCGGCCGGCCAAGTCCATGGCGTTGAACACGACGAAGCAGCAAACGCAGGTGAAAACTTTGTCTGTAAGAGATGAAGCGAAGATTATTAACCAGCTGAACTCTGTAATGGTCTCACACTATAGACCTCCACTACACACTGACACACTGACTAACTAACACACACACACACACTATAGACCTCCACTACACACTGACACACTGACTAACTAACACACACACACACACACACACACTATAGACCTCCACTACACACTGACACACTGACTAACTAACACACACACACTATAGACCTCCACTACACACTGACACACTGACTAACTAGCACACACACACTATAGACCTCCACTACACACTAACACACTGACTAACTAGCACACACACACTATAGACCTCCACTACACACTGACACACTGACTAACTAACACACACACACTATAGACCTCCACTACACACTGACACACTGACTAACTAACACACACACACTATAGACCTCCACTACACACTGACACACTGACTAACTAACACACACACACTATAGACCTCCACTACACACTGACACACTGACTAACTAGCACACACACACTATAGACCTCCACTACACACTGACACACTGACTAACTAACACACACACACTATAGACCTCCACTACACACTGACACACTGACTAACTAACACACACACACTATAGACCTCCACTACACACTGACTAACTAACACACACACACTATAGACCTCCACTACACACTGACACACTGACTAACTAGCACACACACACTATAGACCTCCACTACACACTGACACACTGACTAACTAACACACACACACACTATAGACCTCCACTACACACTGACACACTGACTAACTAACACACACACACTATAGACCTCCACTACACACTGACACACTGACTAACTAACACACACACACTATAGACCTCCACTACACACTGACACACTGACTAACTAACACACACACACTATAGACCTCCACTACACACTGACTAACTAGCACACACACACACTATAGACCTCCACTACACACTGACACACTGACTAACTAGCACACACACACACACACACTATAGACCTCCACTACACACTGACACACTGACTAACTAGCACACACACACACTATAGACCTCCACTACACACTAACACACTGACTAACTAGCACACACACACACTATAGACCTCCACTACACACTGACACACTGACTAACTAACACACACACACTATAGACCTCCACTACACACTGACACACTGACTAACTAGCACACACACACACACACACTATAGACCTCCACTACACACTGACACACTGACTAACTAGCACACACACACTATAGACCTCCACTACACACTGACACACTGACTAACTAGCACACACACACACACTATAGACCTCCACTACACACTGACACACTGACTAACTAGCACACACACACACACACTATAGACCTCCACTACACACTGACACACTGACTAACTGACACACACACACACACACACTATAGACCTCCACTACACACTGACACACTGACTAACTGACACACACACACACACTATAGACCTCCACTACACACTGACACACTGACTAACTAACACACACACACACTATAGACCTCCACTACACACTGACACACTGACTAACTAACACACACACACACTATAGACCTCCACTACACACTGACACACTGACTAACTAACACACACACACTATAGACCTCCACTACACACTGACACACTGACTAACTAGCACACACACACACACTATAGACCTCCACTACACACTGACACACTGACTAACTAACACACACACACACTATAGACCTCCACTACACACTGACACACTGACTAACTAACACACACACACATTATAGACCTCCACTACACACTGACACACTGACTAACTAGCACACACACACTATAGACCTCCACTACACACTGACACACTGACTAACTAGCACACACACACTATAGACCTCCACTACACACTGACACACTGACTAACTAGCACACACACACTATAGACCTCCACTACACACTGACACACTGACTAACTAACACACACACACTATAGACCTCCACTACACACTGACACACTGACTAACTAGCACACACACACTATAGACCTCCACTACACACTGACACACTGACTAACTAGCACACACACACACTATAGACCTCCACTACACACTGACACACTGACTAACTAGCACACACACACACTATAGACCTCCACTACACACTGACACACTGACTAACTAACACACACACACTATAGACCTCCACTACACACTGACACACTGACTAACTAGCACACACACACTATAGACCTCCACTACACACTGACACACTGACTAACTAGCACACACACACTATAGACCTCCACTACACACTGACACACTGACTAACTAGCACACACACACTATAGACCTCCACTACACACTGACACACTGACTAACTAACACACACACACTATAGACCTCCACTACACACTGACACACTGACTAACTAGCACACACACACTATAGACCTCCACTACACACTGACACACTGACTAACTAGCACACACACACTATAGACCTCCACTACACACTGACACACTGACTAACTAGCACACACACACTATAGACCTCCACTACACACTCACTCCAGGCGGCGTTTTCCGTGTAGACGCTCTGAACTCGGACTGTGATCACGGGAAACACCGACAGCGTGACGGCGAACACACACGTCACACACGCAGCCATCAGCCAGATCTGCAGGGACCAGGTTTAATAATCAATTCATCTTTCATTGATAAATAGATCCATCCTTTAAAAACACACCAGACTCCATTGAGAAAAACAGCAATTTTACTGTTCTTCAGCTTGTTTCATGTCGTGATTTTCAGTTTTTTTCCAGTTTTATTTGATTGGAAACAGAATTTTTTTGAGGAAGTGGAAATGTTGGTCATTCAAAGGTAATTTAAAGATGCTTTTTTTCAGTCAGTTAGTCGTTTTATTTATTTATTGTGATTTCCTGTGAAGTTGACGTGACCGAAAAGAACAGCTTAATCAGTTATGTGGTCAAGTAATCAGTATAAATGTTCTTTAACCACCCGAACAGATATTTCTAAAAAGCAAAAAACGTCGGTCACCTTTTTGAAGACTTTCAGGACGGACGAGCGCTCCTGATCCTCTCCTGACTCACTGATGAACTTCCCGCTGGCCTCCAGGTCTTTAACGTTGCCCAGCGCTTTTTTGTCTTAAAAAAAGTAAAGAACAGAAAACATACTGGTGATCAGTCGTTATTAGTCAATAGTGTGAACACCTACACAGACTTGGAGCCACTGTGTTCTAACATGAATGTTTAATAACTAAATTAAAACTGGGTGTAAAACATAAACTGCTTCTTACGTACTGACGTGTCGTGTCTAAATATTTGCACATTAACTTCCACATGTAGCTGCTGTCGGCTAACTGACGAAGCTACTGTTAGCATGCTAACATATGACCCGCTTAGGGTAAAACTGAACCGAGATGAATTCTATTTAATAATCAAATTCTGTTAAATAATGATGGAAATGTTGAAGAGTTTGAATTGCATGCAACATGCCGCTAACAGCTTAGCTAGCTAGCTAGCTTAGCATAACTGGATATTTCCCACTCATTTTAACTCTCCTGCATGCAGACAGATATAAAACAACATTTTATGTAATTGTTTTGGACGTTACACTAGTCTGTGATGCAGCAGTGACTTTCTGTTTAGATAGATAATTCACACATCACTAAAATCTTTGCTTGCTGAGATATTTCTTAAATTTTAATGGTGCAACCATTGAAATAATTTAGTAAATCACTTGCTTGTGTGGGTGGGGCGCAATACTCCAGAGAGAAAAACTGAATTTCCTAGATTAAAGTAGTAAATTTACAACAAACAAACAAACAGAAAAAAAAAACTAACTTGGATTTTTTTCTGAGATTATGAAGTTAAACGTGTTTGAGAAGAAATTCTCTGAGATTTAAGTCACAACTTCACAAGAAGAAAACGAGGAAAACTAATATTTCTGGGCCAAAATCATTAGTTTTCATTTGTGTCTGTGGTGTGATGAGGTTAATGTGACTTTACAACGTGAAGCACCGTGGATCCTTGACAAAAAAATAGTTTTTTCCTCATAAATTTGTGAGTTTATTCTCACAAATCCTGGATTTAATAATCCCAGAAAATGTTCAAGTTTTCCAGTAAATTCATAACTTTAATCTCAAAGTTTTTTTCTCCAAATATTACGAAGAACTCTACAGTAGACTTAGTGATTCATGAAACCAGATCCTTAAATCAGCTAAATCACTAAAACACCAGCATGTTTCTGCATGAGGCTGACCTGTGCTGCTGAGGAGCTCCTGTGACGTTTCCACTGTGTCACACTGACTTCTGTTCAGGTAAAAACCAGCAAATTCCTGCAGAGGAGAGTCGACACTGTCAGAAGATGGTTCTACAGAGACTCTGAAATCTAAAGGAGGACTCTGGTATACATATTTTGGTGTTTAAATAACTAGTAGGTACTAAAAGTGCTGAAATTGGTCCAGTAGATCACCTCATCCAGCAGCAACATCTTTCTTCAAAACCACCAGACTCCATTCACAAAAACAGTCATTTTAGCTTGCTGAGCTAAGGGAGTTGCTGGTGTCCTGTTGCCTTGGTCGATTAGTTGTTTTTGTGTTATTATGTGACTTTGGTGTTTTAAAGGGTTACTTCAGATCCAGCACAGTATTTATCCAACACCCCATAACACAAACAAACTAACTGATTGAGGCATCAGTAGACCAGCAACCCCCGTGTGCTACAAGGTAAAATGACTGTTTTTGTGAATGGAGTTTGGTGTGTGTGCAGAGAGCGATATAACGGCTGTTTGTTTAATGATTGAACAAATATATTTATCATCTTTCAGGACTACAGGGACACAGGGATTGAGCTCGTTCTGATAACGCCAGTGTGCGTCGTCTGTCCGCTCACCAGGTGTGGCAGCAGCAGGTAACACAGCAGAGTCCCCAGAGTGGCCACGCACGGCGTGATGAAGTATCCCAACGCCGCTGAGCTTTTATCAGCGTTACCTGCGGAGGAGGAGAGACGCTGCAGCTCCATTTACATCCATTATTGACTGTTTGATTATTTATTACTGTTTAAATATTGGTGTTGACATGTGTTTCCATCACTTACTGTGTTGGTCCCCTTCAAATGAAATCAGATAAAACAAACCAAATGCTGGCAGATTTTAATAGTTTTAAACTGTATTAGAAAAAGTTTTACGGCACCTTGAAATGGGGTCGAGTTAATTTAAATTTTCATTTTCAGGTTGTGAGGCGTGTTGGAAGCTAATTATCTACTTATTCAGTTATTTTAATTATTCAGTTAGTACATCGTTGCTTTAGTTGTAAGGTTTTTTAAAGTAATCTTATGTTTGAGATAAATTTACACACATTTACTTTCACATTTCCTGCATTAATGTTACGTCAGCCGCTTGCTAGCGAGCTAAACCATTAGCCTCAGAGGCTAACGGTCTTTTGGCGTCCATGATACCTAGCAACGGTGGTCTGATGATGTGACCCCTTGAGCGCCAAGTTAGAGCTGAGACGATCAGAGTTCATTGATTGGCCAAATTAAATCTCTGAATATTTTGATTAGTTATCTGTCGCCTGTAGAAGCATTTTTCACTGTTTTCTGACACGAATCCAACTTTATTCATAAAAAAAAACACATTTAAAAGCAACAAAGTTCAGAGAGTAAAGAGCGTGACCTCTGACCTCTGACCCCTGCGGCCGTTACTTACTTAAGATGGAGAAAAGCATTGCGAGTGCGGCGAAGATCCCGGCCAGACCCTGACCGCTCATGAACAGAGTGCTGTAGCGAGGAGGAAACAGGCCGACGACCCCGAACAGACTGCCCTGCAGCACGGCACCACACACTGCACACACACACACACACACACATTTTAATAGTGGTAATCATTATTATGTGTATGGGACAGTAATAAAATGCAGCAGCAGCAGTAACCAGACTTCACCTACAAAAACAGTGATTTTAGGGAGTTGCTGGTGTCCTGTTGCCTGGATCGATTAGTTATTATGTAACTTTGGTGTTTTAAAGGGTCACTTCAGATCCAGCACAATATTTATCCAACACCCCATAACACAAACACAACCTAACTGATTGAGGCAGCAGCAGACCAGCAACTCCCGTGTGCTACAAGGTAAAATCGCTGTTTTTGTGAATGGAGTCTGGTGTGTGTGCAGAGAGCAATATAACAGCTGTTAGTTTAATGAGTAAACAAAATTTATCATCTTTCAGGACTTCAGGGAAGGCCGTGAACCGCCCCCCCCACACCCTTTGTGATGAACTCACTGTTGATGAACCAGATGGTTGCCATGGTGACGGAGAAGAAGGTGTCCGGCTGCATGGGGACCTGGACCAGAGCGGCGGTGAGGGAGAAGAGGAGGAGGATGGCGATGAGGCTGAAGGCCACGCGGAGACGCTCCTTCACCCTGCAGAGGTGACGGTGAGGAGACGTTTGTTTGTTTGTTTGTTTTGTCCCACTTTTGTGATGAAGATTTTTTTTTTCTTTTAAAGTGTCGCTGACTCACCATTGATACAGGAAGGAGTTGAGCAGCGTGAACAGCAGCAGGGGCAGCTGGGAAAGCAAGGCCATCCAGCTGTCATAGTTGTAGTCTTTGGTCGTAACGCCTGTGGTGCCGTTAGAGGTGATGTTTGGAGCTGTGAGCCGCCCGTTAAAATACTTTTAACAAAGAGGAAAAGAGAAGAAGAATCATTCAGCATCTTTATATTAAATAAGAAACAGTAAAAACTAACTATTTGTTGTATTATTGGTTAGAGGCAGTAGTAGAACAGCAACTCCTGTGTTCTGTGAGGTAGAATTTGTGTTTTTCTCAATGGAGTCTGGTGTGTTTTAAAAGGCGGATCATTTAAAATAACAATCTGAGCCTGTCACCAGACTCTATTGACAAAAACAGGAATTTTACACAGGCATTGCTGATCTATTGCTGTCTCAATCAATTAGTTTGTTTGTGGCTTTGGTGGTTTAAAGGGTTGGTTCAGATCCAATATAATACTTATGTGACGCACAATAACACAAACAAAATAACCAGTCGAGGCAGCAGTAGACCTGCAGCTCCTGTGTTCTGTGAGCTAAAATCGCTGTTTTTGTGAATGGAGTCTGGTGTGTGTGCAGAGAGCAATATAACGGCTGTTTGTGGTTAAACCAAAAGGACAATGTGAGCCTGCCACCAGACTCTATTGACAAAAACAGGAATTTTAACTCAGAATGCCTCCAAGCCTCCAGTTCACAAAGTTAAGGTCAAATTTTCATCATGAAGAAGAAGAAGGTGTAGGGGTGAAACCTGAGAGGCCGTCATGAAGAAGTTCCAGGGCAGCAGAGTCCCCAGACCGAGCACAAAGATGATGAGAGCGACAGCCTGACCGCTGTGGAAATAAAAACACTTATTATCACCTGAACTGACTTTAACGGGTTAATGTGGATTTATTTGGACCGTGAGCCACCAGACTCCATTGACAAAAACACTAATTTTACTACGCAGAACACAGGAGCTGCTGGTCCAACTGCTGTGACTTTGGTGCTTGAACGTCTTTACACAGACCTGATCCACATCTCTACAAAGACCTGATCCACGTCTTTACACAGACCTGGCCTCATGTCATCTTCCTGGATGTTTTTCAGTACAACCAGTTGCCGATAAAAACGAGGGAAAATGTATTTTTTAAAATGACTGATTTTATGAATGGAGTCTGGTGGAGGAGAGCCATCCGACGTCAAGGTAAAATGGTGAATGTTATTCTAAATGTAGCGCATGTTAACGTTTCTTCTTCTTGGAGAGGCAGCTCATACAACCACACTTCACATAATCCAAACCTTCTGTTTAAGCACAATTTTATACAAATAAATAAGCTCAAATAAAAGCTTCACCGGTCGGCAGGCGGACTCTGTTTCTTGTCGTTCCACATCCTGATCTTCTGCCACGTCTCTGCACTGAAGTCAGACGGAGCCTCTGAGTAAACAGCTGAAATCACGTGTTTTCAGCACATGAAGTGAAAAAATAATCACATAATTAATAATTACTGATCGTCAGCACCAGACTACATTGACAAAAACAGTAATTTTACACAGGCATTGCTGGTCTACCACTGTCTCAATCATTTAGTTTGTTTGTGTTATTGTGTGACTTTGGGGCTTTAAAGGGTTAGTTTGGATCCAACACAATATTTATGTTGCACACAATAACTCAAACAAAGTAACTCATCAATGCAGCAGTGGATCAGCAACCCCTGTGATCTATGAGGTAAAATCGATGTTTTAGTGAATGGAGTCTGGTGTGTGTGCAGCGAGCGATATAACGGCTGTTTGTGGTTAAACCAAAAGGATCTTCCACGTCTCTCTCTGTAGGGATCCTTTCCATGATGCTGTCACACACTTAGAATAACACTCTGAGCCTGTCAGTGGATCAAACAAGCTCTTTTAGTGGACCTACTTTGCTGCCCCCCCTACATACAGTGTTTTGCTACAATGGCGACAAAAGTGCTTTCTTTCAAACTAATTTTTATTTTAGTACTTGCTGAACACATATAGCATGTTTGTCTGACAATTCCCCCCCAAAAATGATTAAATTAAAAAATGTCATCAAGTGCTAAAGTTTAATCTTTGTGTTAAAGTCTTTGCTGCACCAGAGTTGGTCATCAATTTGATCAATTTATCTATTAGTTATTATTGGGATAGGCAGCTAGTTTATACAAATGAAGCCTATTTGTTTAGTTGAGTTTTAGCCATCTGAAGGCCCCCTGGCAGCTCTCTGTGGCCCCCTAGTGGGCTGTGCCCCCCCTGTTGAGAACCACTGGTCATTTGGAGCTAAAAATATGTTTTAAAAAAAAAGCCTGAGGGTTTAAAAACACCACTCTGCTCAAAACTCCTTTTACAGCCTTCAGTCACACGTTTCATTAGGAAACTTCCTAAAATTCCTCCTTTAAAAACATGTAAAAGAGCAGGTTGTGACTCTTCCGGTTGCGTCATAATCATCTTCGTCGTCGTCATCCAGTGTAAACTGCACCTTCCGGTTAGGCAGCTTTCTCCTTATTATAGAATTTTATGATTATATAAAATAATCTCTTCACTTCTGACGTGTTTGTACCTGCTGCTCCTGCTCCACTACATTTATTCAACACCTAATTACTTTTTACATCAAATAAAAACACAATGTCATGTATTCTGTGACTAACTACTCAGTAGCACACAAAGTATACAAAGTGGCTCCACAGGGTTAAATAACATTTAATTAATATATAAAATATAATAGTTTGAGCAGCAGCGCTTCTGAACAGAAATAATCTCCCTTTGAAAGTGAAAGCAGCCTAAATGTGGAAAAGTCACATTTATCTCCACCCATGTGCGATTATTTAGGGTAATAAACACAGTTTGTTCGGCCATAGTGTCCAAACCGTGGATCCGCGTGTATATTTCATTACTTTTAATTCAGATGAAATGTTTAATTAAGGCGCCTTCCTCCGCTTGCCGCGCCATCAGTCTAAACACGTGTGCTAAAACATCATGTAATAACCCATTCAGAACTCCATAAGGAAAACACTCAATTTAAGGAAAAAACGATAAACGCGAAGCGGACGGCTCACCTGGGAGTTGGAGCGGGTTTGGCGCGGGTCAGACAGGGATCCCGGTCCTGTTTGAATGAACTGAATGTATGAAGCGGGCGCGCGGACTTATAGGACGGTTTGTGACGGAGAGACCTCGTGCTTCCGGCTTCCGGCTCTGGTGGTTAAAAACTGTTGGGAAATGAACAGGGTTCGTTTAGGGCCATGTGCAAAACAAATAGTTCCTAACTTATAATATTTGTTGATGGCGTTTTTTTATGCACCACACCTACCTCCACTGTATACACTGATATTATATATATATATATAATATATATATACATACATACATACATATGTATACATATGTGTGTATATATGTGTGTGTGTGTGTGTGTGTGTGTGTGTGTATATATATGAGTATTCATATTGTTCTTATTCTTATTGTTCTAGTTTATTTCTTACTTTTTTACTGTATATATAGAGAGAGAAGTTTCACCGGAGTCAAATTCCTTGTTTGCTTGTACAAACTTGGGCAATAAAGTTCATTCTAATTCTGATTATAATAAATCTGAAGCTACTAAAGGTAATAAATGAATATAGCAAACATAGCAACACTTCCCCTTGAGATACAATGAAGTTTTGTACTTATCAGGTTAAAATGTTCACTTCAAATGTTAAAACAACGT
Source organism: Pempheris klunzingeri (assembly GCF_042242105.1). Taxonomy (NCBI): domain Eukaryota; kingdom Metazoa; phylum Chordata; class Actinopteri; order Acropomatiformes; family Pempheridae; genus Pempheris; species Pempheris klunzingeri. The sequence continues at coordinate 1,883,382 of NC_092014.1, forward strand.
ACATCTAACAAACCAGAATACTTATTATATACATGGAGTAAAAATAATCTAATAATAAAGTAATCTAAAATTGAGTGTTAACATGTAATTACACATTTTGAACATGATAAACAAAGTAAAGCTGATTGAGACTGATGGATCCACTGTTTTACGAAGTAAAATAGCTGTTTTTGTCAATGGAGTCTGGTGTGTTTTAGGAGAGAGACATAACCACTTTTGACTGTGCAGGTGATCCACTGACTTTAAGCATCGTTTGTTCTGCAAAACAGAACAAAAAGCCCGAAGAAGAACTCCCAAAAAGAGGTTAAGTTTGCGTTAATGTGTGATTTTGGTGTTTTAAAGGGTTCATTTGGATCCAAAACACAATTTGTGTAACACACAATAACACAAACTAACCAACTGATCATGGCAGCAGTAGACCAACAACTCACATATTCTAACAGATAAAATTACTGATTTTGTGAATGGAGTTTGGTGGGTATGACAGAGAGCGTTGCAACTACTTTTTGACTGTGCAGGTGATCCGCTGACATTAAGCATTGTTTGTTAACTGGTGCAGAACAAAGCAAACAGTCAGAAGAAGTACTCCCAAAAGGAAGTCACCTGGATACTGCTCCAGATACTCCTATACTGCTCCAGATCTTAGTCTGTCTCTCTTTGATTTGATAACTGGTATCACGGTGGTGTCTATAAACTGGCTTGTTCATGTGAAAGAGGCAGAGTTGTTAATTATATTCAGAAATATGACAGGAGACACCCACAGGAGAATTTGATTATACCAATAGTAGACAGAAATATTCAAGGAAGTGACATGTGTACAACAAATGTACATAACTAGAGCAGAATAAAAAGGGATAATTACAATAGTTTCCAAGTAATTTCTTAATTTGAAAGTAAAATAATAACATATTTGGTCGTCTGACAGCATCATGGAAAGGATCCCTACAGAGAGAGACCTGGAAGATCCTTTTGGTTTAACCACAAACAGCCGTTCTATCGCTCTCTGCACACACACCAGACTCCATTCAGAAAAACAGCAATTTTAACTTGCAGAGCACAGCAGGTGCTGATCTACTGCTGCCTCCATCAGTTAGTTTGTTTCTATTATTGTGGGACCTTTTGTGGCGTTTAAAGGGTTAATTTAGATCTGAACTAACCATTTAAAAGTCACATAAAGTTACATGTTCTGAGAGATAAAATAACTGGAACACTTTCTCCGTGTACTATATCCCCTAATTACTCAGACTGTTGCCCTCTCTTTTAGAATTTTATCTCTAAATACTGTCGTGATTTCACAGCTTTGACACTAGATGGCCTCACACACTCATACCTGTGTGAATTCACCTCACCTGAGAGCCAAATACACCGTTAAAAACAGCATTTCATGAAGGAAAAAAGGAGACACCATCTCTACTTCGTGTCTAAAATGATCCTACAAGCTGATTTTATCTATCTCTCCATCAACAGACACACTCAGAAGGTGACACATTGTGGTTTTTACATGACGGATGTGACTCATATTACTTAAGCTTATATTTGACCAGCTGGTTCTTCCTGCTCTGCATCTGCAGACTTGCTTTTAGGTTAATCACCTCCAAGGTTTTTTTTTATGTTGTCTGTTTTTGAACTTTCACAATAAAACACCCAATAATGTCACCAGTGTATCACTCTAATGAGAAACCCTCTCAAAATAAGGACTTAGTATCTCAAAGTAAAGAACATTTCTCACTATTTCAAGACATTAAGTCCTGATTCTAACATATTAAGTCACTATTTTGAGAACGTTTCTCAGCATAATAACTTACAGGATCTTTTTTGTCACTTTGGTTTCCATCCTGAAGCTTTATCCAGTTTAAATAATATCATTTGAATAAAAGCTGACGGGTCGTAGTGCAGTTTTAGATCTAAATTCATCTCAGATTTACCTTTTAGTTCCCACTGATTCTGTTAAATGAGACTGTGAGTATGTGAGTACATGCATCAGCTGATGCATCACTTTGTATTATCATAGTTTAAGGTCAATTTTCATATTTGATATTGATCCACAGCAGAAATTTAAAGCCCACTACATGCGTTTTACAGCTTAAATTACTTTGCAGTTTCAAGTTATTGATATAGGCTAAAACACATTCAAAAAATAAATCTGTATTATGGCAGATTAAATAACTCAGCAGTGATTAAAATGAGCTCCACCTTCATGAGCATCAAGAATTGTAATTTCATTATAATTATACATATATAGTAGACCGTTTTACTTTTGATACTTCAAGTAAATTTTGCTTATAATACTTTTTTTGTCTACATCACCTGACGCGTCACATCAATCACCTTTACTCGTTTTATTTTTGAAATCCGTACCGGAAGTGCGTAGTCCTCATCTGGAGCCTACTTCCGGTCTCGGCTCGGCTCGGGTCAGTCGGTAGCAGCGCAGCGGCGGAGCCCCAACCAAACCCCATTCAGATTTCGTTCATTTTAAGGAGCCCTTCATCGGTGAAAACCCGCTAGACATTCAGCCAACGGATCCGTTTTCTGCTCAGAAACCGTCGGTAACCGGAACGGAAACATCCGGGAGATTAAAGGGCTTCACGGTGACCATAAACTTTGGTGAGTTTGTTGTGTAAAAAGTAGTTTTCTCGTCATTTTTATTAACTTTGCCAACTTTAAAATATGTTCCCCACAATCCACATTCATGCCAAATAACAAACTAGTGAGTTAGCTTACGAATTAGCTTCTCTTTCAGTTCTTTAACAGGAAAAAAAAAAGTATTCAAATTAGCTAACATTTGTTTGCTAACTGCTGCAATAATTCTACTTTTCCCACACGAACAACATTAAAAGCTACTTAAAAGTTATAAAATCACAATTAAACGTTTGTTTTTTCTCTTTAAAACATCCATAATGTTTAAAGTCTCCTTGTGAATGTGAAGGAGTTTAATACTTGAAGGTTAAAACAGTTTTTCCTGATGTTTGGTACTATTTTATTTGCTAATATCTGATATTCACAGCCATAAACATCACTTGAATTGTCCTATAGTGACTAATAATGTCATCACAGTTTATAATGTCATGTTTCCTGTGGCCTCTAATGTTTGTTTAGTTCCTTAAAGTGTGTGTGAGGTGCTAAATTCTGATTAAGTCAGCTATTTACTCACTATTGCTTAATTATAAATAATACTACAAGCAGTTCTACCATGATTTTAGTGCATATTTGTAGTTTATTATCCTCCTTCACTCTGTAGTTTTTCTATATTTCCTTCAAGTGAGTGTGAGTTTGGTTTTTAACAGGGTGATTATAGTTAGGAATCAGAGTCAATGGTGTGAATAGGGTGTGTTTTCCTAGCAGGGCTCCAGCAGTGGTTGTGGATGGCGAGGCCGGTCTGTCCGGCCCCGTGAAGCCCAGCTGGCCTCTTTTGTTCTGGGCCACACAAACTGATTAGCATGCAGCATCCCAGCAGAGCATCTGTCCGCGCAGACGCTGCTTTTGTTCCCCCGTTTAAAACTTGAAAGTTGTCCCTTTTTGTCCAACTGTCCGCTCACATTAAAAGCTTAAAGACACGCCGTGGCCCTCTCCTCACGCTGACCTAAAACCTGGAGGGAGGTCTCGTCTGGGTGGATTAAAGCCGAGCAGAGAACAGGAGTGACGGTCACAGTTCAAGCTCTCGTCTCAGACCTGCTGGGGGAAATGGCCGAAGTCAGCCAAGTCAAAAAAAACCCCATTAAAATCTAACATTAATGCAGAAAAAGCCATCAGATATATTATACTATTGTTAAGGCCGTCTTCTACTGGGTGGCCTTGTAATAAGGAAATGATCTGAAATCTACCCCAATATAGTAAATCTACATGAAATCCCATAAAATAATCAAACTGATGTTAAAGGCAATGAGACTTTGTTAGTTTATGGAGTCCATAATGTAGATAACTAAAATTTAGATATAAACTCAATAAATCTGAATCTATAAATTCACATTATCACGATATGATTTCACTGGAAGTCACTAAGAGATGATATTGAGCCAGTATTAATTATAGTTATTAGGGATGATAATTTCCTTTAGCCTTTGTTTGACTCTTTTACAAAGTCATGCAGCCTAATGTTTGACAACAAATGGCGAAAAACTACATTTTCTAAGACTTAATTCCATCTTTATTCTGTCTCCTGTGCTCCATGATTAACCCAGCTTTGGTAATCCGGTTAAACATGTCCTAATTTTTCTTAACTCAGCTGAATTAATTAGTTTAAAGTGTCACTCGGCGCACTAATGGGACTAAATCGCTGGCGTAATCTGCCGTTAATTGAGTTATTAGTGTGCATGTAAACACACTGATGCTATTGTCTGCATGACCTCCGTCCAGCCAGCACACACACAGCCACCGTCCGCCTGTTACTGAGGCAGTTTGACAGGCTGGTGTGTGTGTGTGTGTCAGAGTGTTATTCTAAGTGTGTGACAGCATCATGGAAAGGATCCCTACAGAGAGAGACCTGGAAGATCCTTTTGGTTTAACCACAAACAGCACACACACCAGACTACATTCACAAAAACGGCAATTTTACACAGGAGTTGCTGGTCTGCTGCCGCCTCAGTGAGTATGTTTATTTGTGTTATTGTGTGATTCTGCTGTTTTTAAAGGGTCAGTTTGGATCCAAAACAATGTTTGTGTGACATTAACATTAACACAAGCAAACTCACAAACTGACCTGCAACTCCTTTCTTCTGTGCGGTGAAATTACTGTTTTTGTCAATGGAATCTGGTGGGTTTTAAGATAGCTCTATAACTGCTTCTTGACATTAAGCAAAAAAAAGTGCTGTACAATGACACCGTACTTGCAGCCATGATGATGTTAGCTGCCAATACTCGGTTATGTGAAGAGCCTCGGCTTTTGTTCGGGCCAATATTAGAAACCATGAGATCTGAGTCACAAGTGAGGGATAAAATCAGCTTTGAGCCTCGATGTCAGACTCAGAGAGGGAGGAGGAGGAGGAGGAGAGGGCTCTACGTCTTCATCACGAGAGGAAAGAGACGCACAAAAGAGCGTTTGTTGCAGAGGAGTGAAGTCACTTTAGAAGTCGTCCTCCCGGCGTGGTGTCCAGTTACTGGCGCTGAATGGGTCTCTGTCCCCCCTGCGGCTCACTCGGCTGTATTCACCGCCACTGAAATAAACTCTGGTCAGGATGGAGGGGCGAGGCTCCCTTTTCATCATACGTGTATCTTTAAATGTCTTTCACCCACTGAACTCGACAGATTAACATTTCTGACACGGCTGCAGGGTTTCCCCCCTTAGGAATCAGATAAGTGGAGGTGAGATTAGTCTGAACTATAGTGTGGTGGATTTCAGCCACAGGTTGTTTTGCAGAGCTGCGGGTCTCTTAAAGAGAACTCTTTTAAATCTCTGCCCGATTTTTACATATTCTAGTGTCTAAATGACTGGTAGGTACAAAAAGTGTTGGAATTGGTCCAGTAGATCACCTATTCTGAGTGTGTGACAGCATCATGGAAAGGATCCCTACAGAGAGAGACCTGGAAGATCCTTTTGGTTTAACCACAAACAGCACACACACCAGACTACATTCACTAAAACAGGGATTTTAGCTGTCAGGGCAAGTGAGTTGTGGGTCTACCGCTGCCACGATCATTTGTGTTTGTTTGTGTTATTGTGTGACTTTAAAGGGTTAAACCGGATCCATCACAGAATTTCTGTTAAACACAATAACACAAACTAACTGATTAAGGCAGTGACACACCAGCAGCTCATCTGTTCTGTGAGGTAAAATTACTGTTTTTGTCAATGGAGTCTGGTGGCTTTGAAGCCACAGTTGTAAACGCTGTTTGGCAGCGTTATGGAAAGGATCCCTACAGAGGTAGACCCATAAGATCCTTTTGGTTTAACCACGAACCCTTAAAATCACAATCTGAGCCCGTCAGTGGCTGAAACAAGTACTTTTAGTGGATGTAGTTTGTTGGCCACTGTTGCCCCAAAGGATCACATTGCAGCCTGTTATGTGGCTGCTGGCTGAGGTGATCTACTGGAGTGAATTGTTTGTACCTACCAATCATTTAGACACCAAAATATGTAGATTTTAAACCCCATAAACCACCAAAGTCCTGTTTTCTGCATGGTAAAATGATGAGAGCGACTACACTGCTGTTCCTGGTTTAAAAAAAACAAAAGTTTTTATATCTACCTGTGATATAGGCACCAAAATAAGTTTTGAAAATACAGCAATTATCCTGAAGAACCCCTAAAAGCTATTTGACGCAGATAGTGGGCCCTCCATAACATCATGAATCTCTAACAGTTCAGTTAAACTCCATTTGATTTAGAAAATACACGCCGTCTTTGCAGAAGAGTTGAAACCTGCAGCTTTCTGATGATGATGATGATGCCGCCGCGTCCTCTTCGGCCTTTTTTACGCCAGCGTCGGCTTCTCGGTGAATGCTCCGCTTGTTTGTTTGGGGTTTTTTTTGATGCTACAAAGGAGTGTAACATCAGCTCCAGTGTGCTGCTAAGTGAGTCACCCCGTCACGGACGCAAATGGGCCTGATTTACACCTAACAACCCCACTCAGTGTTCTGGAGTCAATACACACATTGTCTGCCGCTGTTGCTCCCAGTACAAAGCCAGTGTGGGTGTATTGTGCTGATGAATGCTGTTGTGTTGAAGCCTTTGTGTGTGTTTGTGTGAATGTCTGAAGAGGGTTCTTTAAATTTTAAATGAAACGTCCAGAGTGACGCACAGAGTGACACAAAGCTCTGTGTGTGTGTGTGTGTGTGCAGGTGATGAGAGTACCTGCACTGATGGAGACGCTCTGAGGGTGACAGCGGTGAGAGGCCTCACCCTTCCTCCCCCCAACCCCACCCGCCATACCCCCCCACCCTGAAGGCCGCACAGATGTTTTCGCTTGGTCAGGAAAACATCTCCACCCCCCCTGCTTCCACCAAAGGACCGGTCAAGTATGGAGAGCTCATTGTGCTGGGGTAAGACGTTCACTGAGGAGGTTTTACAGCTGTGGTCAAAACTTCTGACACATCAACATGGAGCTTTAAAGGACATGGTACGACCTTAGGTATTTTTAAACCTGGACCCTATATATATATATATATATATACATGTATATAAAAAAAACAACATATTTTGGTGTTTAAATGACTGGAAGCTGCAAAAAGTGTTGGAACTGGTCCAGTAGATCACCTCAGCCAGCAGCCATGCAACGTGATCCTTTGGGACAACTGCACCTGATCACAGTAGGTCCACTAAAAGAGCTTGTTTGATCCACTGACAGGCTCAGAGTGTTATTCTAAGTGTGTGACAGCATCATGGAAAGGATCCCTACAGAGAGAGACCTGGAAGATCCTTTTGGTTTAACCACAAACAGCACACACACCAGACTACATTCACTAAAACAGGGATTTTAGAGAACAGGACACAGGAGCTGCTGGTCTGCTGCTGCCTCCATCAGTAAGTTTGTTTCTGTTATTGTGTGTCACACAGTTATGTGGTGGATCAGAACTAAACCCCTTTAAAATTCACAAAAGTCACACAATTACACAAATTAGCTAATTGATTGCAGCAGCAGACCATAAACTCCTGTTTCCTGTGAGGTAAAATCCCTATTTTAGTGAATGTAGTCTGGTGTGTGAGCAGAGAGCGATATAACGGCTGTTTGTGGTTAAACCAGAAGGATCTTCCAGGTCTCTCTCTGTAGGGATCCTTTCCATAATGCTGTCACACACTTAGAATAACACTCTGACGCACACGCACACACACACACACACACACACACACACACACACACACACCAGCCTGTCAAACTGCCACTATTGCAGCCCGTTTGGTGGCTGCTGGCTGAGGTGATCTACTGGACCAGTTCCAACACTTTTACTACCTACAAGTCATTTAGACATTTAGAAATATTCAAATACTTGCATGTGCTAAATTTATACACCACAAAAACTGGTTCAGACCCCAGAGAGCTTTTTCCTGCCCTGAACAATCATCGTTATATCAGTCGGCCTCCACATAAGCTCAAACAAATCCCTTCGCTGGAGGATCCTCGTGTGCAGCAAAACTCTGCCTGAGTGCAGCTGAATGTGTAGAGAAGCTGCACCGCAGCAAAGAATGCAGCAGACTTCCTGACTGAAGGCCGCTCGCTGTGGTTCAGGGAGGTCGGGAGACGTCAGCAGAGCTGCGGCCGCTGTGGCTTCAGACCTTTTGTTTGCTTTCGTATTATAGTGGCCACATGTGTAATTTACCAGTCTGGGAGAGCCGGTAACCAGCAATTACACCGGTCGTCAGGTTTAATTTTAAAGAGCCGTAGAGTTTGTGAAAACAGAAGTCGTGCTGTGCGCGGTACAGTGGAGTTGGGGTGGTCTGAGTTTGTCTAAGAAAGGAGGCGGCCGTCACTTTATCTGAAACGCAGGAAGTTTGCATTATCCCGTGGAAGAATGGCTCGACGTTTCACTCAACTGGAATGTTTACTTGACCTGCGGGCCGGCTGGCAGCAGTCTGGCTCTGAAGATAAAAACTGACTTTTAATTAAAGGTCCCCACAACATTCAGCCTCTTCTCGGGCTCGCTGCAGCTCAGGGTGAGAGAAACGCTCGGCAAACAAGTGATGCTTTGCAAATAAATGTAGTTAAATTTAAGCTGTGTTTAGCAGGCCATCTGGTGGCTCGAGGGGGTAAACGGTGAACCACATGACCGCAGCGTCCCTGCTTTTCAATCTGGACCAAAACAGTTGCTGCTCTTCAGCTTTCCACCCCCCCACCACACACACACACACACACACAAAGCTTCCTGTCCCCAGTGGAAGCTGTGAAAGAGACGTCTGGGAAATATGCTTGTTTGTCTTCTTAACTACTCTAAAGGGACAGTTGGGGGTTGTCTTATTCATAGTTGGTGTATTTGCCTGCTGTAGATGGCGGTTAGCACGTCCACAGTTTGGAGAAGCAGACAGGACGTGTACTAACTGTGGACGGGGGCAGCAGGAACATGTATTTGAGGCAAGAAAAAGGCCTCAGTGTGCACTATGTTTAGCTCTTTACATTGCCGTCGGACAGTCCTTTACTGAAGCCGTCAGATCCACCTCTGCTCTCTTCAAAGCCGCCAGACTCCATTGATAAAAGCAGTAATTTTCACCCTGCAGAACAAGGATCCCCACAGAGATAGACCTGTAGGATCCTTTTTGTTTAACCACAAACAGCTGTTATGTTGCTCATTTCAAAGCCACCAAACTCCCTTGACAAAAACAGTGATTTTACACAGCAGTAGCTGGTCTACCGCTGCCGTGATCAGTTAGCTTGTTTGTGTTATTGTGTGATTTTGATGCTTTTTAAAGGCTTTGTTCAGGGCCAAAAAAATGTTTGTGTCACATACAAAACAGAAACAAACGAGGCTGAAGTAGACGAGCCATACCGTGTCCTGCGAGGTAAAATCACTGTTTTTGTCAATGGAGTCTGGTGTGTTTTAAAGAGAGCGATGTCATGGCTGTTCTACTGGACCAGTTCCAACACTTTTTGCACCTACAAATCATTTCAAACCCAAAATATGTGAAAACAGGGTCCAGGTTTACAAATACAGAAGATATCCTCTGACTCCCAGTGTTGCTGTTTCTGCTTCTCCAGCCAAACATATTTTATAAGCTCCTCGTATGGAAACTAAGATGTCAGATAAATACAATACTCCCCTCTGAGGTGTAGTGGGGTAAGAAGGAAATACTCAAGTACCAAAGGAATGATACTAAAGTATACTAGACAATGTCTGTGCCCCTCCTCTGGCAGATAGTGTTTATTGTTTGGGAGCAGCATAATTACGGTTAAATGTGATGTGTTGAGAAGCTGCACCGCGGCGAAGAATGCAGCTGACTTCCTGACTGAAGGCCATTCACTGCGGACACAAGAGAGAGCCTGTGGTTCAGGGAGGTCAGCTGCTGTGGTTTCAGACCTTTTTGTTTGCTGGATGTATTATTATAGCACCCAGAACTGAAATAAAGCCGTCTGGCACCCCAGACTGTCACAGCAGACTTTTCATAGCTGAAGTAGAAACCAAGACTGGTGCGATTCTATCCGACACGCTGCAAATGTAGACAGGAAAAACAATTTGAGACAAAGAATGTTGATTTAAATGCTGTAATGACAATGGTAGTAGTGAAATAGTGATATTACATGGTGGATTAAAATGTATTGATTGATTTAAGAGCAATAATAATGATAATAACAGTAAAATAGAGTTAGAGTTTTCGCAGAAAGCTCAGGTGTAAATAATCAAACGGATGATGGCTGGATTCCATTTAGCTGCTTTAGTTTCACTGTGCGGGCGTTGTTGTTATTTTTCGGGGGGGTGGGGCAGGACTACCTAAACCTAACCGATCAGAAACGAGGGAGGAGCAACTCGCCCGTCGCCTCTGGCTCCAAAATCAACATGGCGATTTTGAAATTGCTGATCTCGAGGCTTCATAACAGCGATTCACAAACCAACGGGGGCTGCGTCCATTTCTTTTAGACAGTTTATGATGACGCCGGTAAAGAAATAGAGAAAAGGTAAAAATGTATGAATGATGTAACAATACACACAATAAAGTCAATAAGAGGGAAAAAATAACATATAAAAATATCAATGATAATAAAATAGCACAAAAGAATAGAATGTAAATACAATAAAATAAGTGAATAAAGTAAATAATATCTAACATGACGAACATGTGTGTATTCTGTTTGCTCTCATTAATGTTTATCTCACCTCCTCCCCGTCGTGGTGTGTTCAGGTGTAACGGCTCTCTGCCCAGCGGCGACAAGGGGAGGCGGAAAAGTCGCTTTGCTCTGTGTCGCAGAAACAAGGCCAACGGCGTGAAGCCCAGCACGGTCCACTCATCCTGCACGCCGCAGGCCGCCAAGGTGAGACGCCACCGCAAGGTCTCCACGAAGCGATGGCGGGCTGAGGAAACGCCGCCGCTTCATGGAAGTGGTGACGGTTTTTTGAGCCGGCTCGAAAAGAAGGAGAAACTGAACTGAAGACATGATAAAAATTTAGCTTAGTCTTATCTCGCCCTCTTCAAATCCACCAGACTCCACTGACAAAAACAGTGATTTTACGCAGGCATTGCTGGTCTACCTCTGTGTCAATCAGTTTGCTTGTTTGTGTTATTGTGTGACTTTGGTGTTTTAACGGGTTAGTTTGGATCCAACACAATATTTGTAAAACACACAATAACACCAGTAAACTAACTGATCGAGGCAGCAGTGGACCAGCAATTGCTGTGTTCTGTGAGGTAAAATTGCTGTTTTTGTCAATGAAATCTGGTGAACCACAAACCCACCAAACTCCATTGACAAAATCAGTCATTTTACTACACAGAACACAGGAGTTGCTGGTCTACCGCTGCCTCGGGTGGTTAGCTTGTTTGTGTAACTGTGTGTTACATAAGTATTGTGTATCCAAACTAACACTAAAATGACACTTTAACTCAAACAAACTAACCAATCAAGGAAGCGGTAGACCGGTAATTCCCATCTAAAATCCTTGTTTTTGTGAATGGAGTCTGGTGTGTGTGCAGAGAGCGATATAACAGCTGTTTGTGGTTAAACCAAAAGGATCTTCCAGGTCTCTCTCTGTAGGGATCCTTTCCATGATGCTGTCACACACTTAGAATAACACTCTGAGCCTGTCAGTGGATCAAACAAGCTCTTTTAGACGATGTACTGGACCAATTCCAACGTTTTTGTTACCTAGTAGTAAAATACATACAGTACAGTACAGTTACGGTTAAAAATACTCCAGTTCTCCGTTAATAAAAGCTGCATCTCCTCTGTGTTTCTACAGGCTATAAGCAACAAGGAGCAGCACAGTATTTCGTACACCCTGTCCCGGGCACAGACGGTGGTGGTGGAGTACACCCACGACGGCGGCACAGACATGTTCCAGGTCTGTAACATCCACCGACTCCACCTGACGTCTCCTCAGCGACACAGATCACGTTCAAGCATGAGAGAGATTCAGTTTAATCTTATCGAGTCAACCTCCGGGACTTTAAATGACTCTTTTCTTTTATTTTCTCAAAAATGTCGGCCAATACTCTGACTCCATATCTGGATCTGATCTCAATCTGGATCAATATTTGCAATGAGATCCTCCTGAAATACATAAACAAGTCTGCGATGAGACTCATTTTAGACTCATTCCCTCCAGAAAACCTTCTCCAACAGCTCGAACCTCTGTTAGAAATGTAAGACATGCTTTTGATCATGTGCGTGCAGACTTTTTCACCGACTTCCTCATTTTACCTGCTAAATCAGACTTTGTTTTTGAGGCTAAAAGTGTCTCCTGCTGCGATGCTCAGCTCGTGGATGTCACTCTTATCAGCTCCTCTTCCTCCGGAGAAACTGACTCATGACCTTCATCATAAATCGGACAAGTTCTGCAGAGTCTGGAAGCCTTTACATTCTCTCTTAAAGAAACTCTGGCTGATTTTCTGTCTTTTTTTATATTGATTTACTTCCATTTGTACTCCGGTACTACCCAGGCATGTACATATAATTCACTTATTTAAGTACTGCAGCATTTGTTGGGACTTCTCTCCAAAATGTAAAGAAAAACAGCTTTGATTTAGTTTTTGTGTTGCTTTGTTTCTGACCATCATATATTTTGCAGGTTGCACAATGAGGTAGAATTTCCTCCACCCACAAAAGACTGTGCTGAGTCCTTTTTAGAGCGGAGGAAAAGTCTCTGACAGCCGAAAAAAAGAAAAACACGAGAAACCGCGGTTGAGGAATTAGAAAGAGAAATGAGGATCAGCACAGCTGAGGTTTAAACACTCCAGACACGAGGTGAGAAACTTCTTGTTCTCTTTTATCGCCACAGATCGGTCGTTCCACGGAGAATCCCATCGACTTTGTGGTGACGGACACGCTGCCCGGCGGTCAGAGCCACGCTGACGGCCAGGCGGTTCAGAGCACCATCTCCCGATTCGCCTGCCGCATCATCTGCCAGCGAATCCCGCCGTACTCCGCGCGCATCTACGCGGCGGGCTTCGACTCCTCCAAGAACATCTTCCTCGGGGTAGGCCGCACCAGGAAGCCGTTACTCCTTGCGTGTGATTTTAAGGGATTGATCGTGAATCCTTGGCGTGTTCACAGGAGAAGGCGGCGAAGTGGAGGATGCAGGACGGTCAGATGGACGGGCTGACCACCAACGGCGTTCTGGTGATGCACCCGCGCTACGGCTTCAACCAGGACTCCAAACCTGGTCTGTGGAGGGAAATTTCAGTGTGCGGCAACGTGTTCACGCTGCGGGAAACCAGATCGTCTCAACAGAGGGGAAAGATGGTGGGTGACTCCTGTAGCCCTTCATGGGAGCTGTAGTTTTAATGAACATGAACAAGCTGAGAACTCTGGGATTTTTAAACCTGGGCTCTAGTTTTATATATTTTAGGAATGACTGATAGGTAGTAAGTGTTGGAACTGGTCCAGTAGATCACCTCAGCCAGCAGCCACCAAACGGGCTGCAATGGCTGCAACGTGATCCTTTGGGACAACTGCACCTGATCACAGTAGGTCCACTAAAAGAGCTTGTTTGATCCACTGACAGGCTCAGAGTGTTATTCTAAGTGTGTGACAGCATCATGGAAAGGATCCCTACAGAGAGAGACCTGGAAGATCCTTTTGGTTTAACCACAAACAGCACACACACCAGACTACATTCATAAAAACAGGGATTTTACGTCTTAGAACAGGTGGGCCATTCCCTCAATCAGTTAGTTTGTTTTGTGTCATTGTCTGACTTTGGTGTTTCATGTTGCTATTTCTGTTCCAACAAGGTATTTATGTAACTCATAATAACACAAACAAACTAAATGATGGAGGCAGCAGCAGACCAGCAGCTCCTGTGTTCTGTGAGCTAAAATCCCTGTTTTAGTGAATGTAGTCTGGTGTGTGTGCAGAGAGCGATTTAACGGCTGTTTGTGGTTAAACCAAAAGGATCTTAATATTTTTGTAATACACAATAATACAAACAAACTAACCAATCAAGGCAGTGGTAGATCAGCAATTCCTGTATTATGTGAGGTAAAATTCCTGTTTTTGTGAATGTAGTCTTAAAAAAAAGAGACCCATGACGGCTCCTCTAAAGTGAAGCCAGAACATAACTAAAAAGTCAAATACATTTTTCCCAAAGATGCTTTCTGTCATTTTCTAGACTTCTTGTCACACTGATGTTGATTGATTACTGCTTCAGGTGGATGAAGCAGGGTGCTGCGTCAGGTGGTGGCGCTCTAACTGGCCTGTGATCTCTTCCCTCAGGTGGACTCGGAGTCTAACGAGCTGATGGACGGCTCGCTCATCGACCTGTGCGGCGCCACCCTGCTGTGGCGGACGGCCGAGGGCCTGGCGCACACGCCCACCGTCAAACACCTGGAGGCGCTGCGGCAGGAGCTGAACGCCGGGCGGCCGCAGTGTCCCGTGGGCTTCAACACGCTGGCCTTCCCCAGCCTCCGCCGCAAGGACGTCCTGGACGAGAAGCAGCCCTGGGCCTACCTGCGCTGCGGCCACGTGCACGGCTACCACGGCTGGGGGGGGCGCCGCGACCCCGAGGTGGAGGCGGAGTGTCCGGAGAGGGAGTGCCCCATGTGCCGGACGCGGGGCCCCTACAAGCCGCTGTGGCTGGGCTGCGAGGCGGGCTTCTACGTGGACGCGGAGCCCCCCACCCACGCCTTCGTCCCCTGCGGTCACGTCAGCTCGGAGAAGACGGCGGCGTACTGGAGCCAGATCCCGCTGCCCCACGGCACGCACACCTTCCACGCCGCCTGCCCGTTCTGCATCCAGCCGCTGAGCGGAGACTCAGGCTGCATCAGACTCATCTTCCAGAGCCCGCTGGACTAGAAACCACTAATGAGGATCACTCTGGTGTTTACACACCTGGGCCCTAGTTCACAGGGTTTTGTGTCTCAATGACTGGTTGGTACAACAAGTGTTGGAATTGATCCAGTAGATCGTCTCACCTGGAAGCTGCCAAACGAGCTGCAACGTGATCCTTCAAGGCCACTCAAATGAGCAAATTACATCCACTAAAAGAGCTTGTTTGATCCACTGACAGGCTCAGAGTGTTATTCTAAGTGTGTGACAGCATCATGGAAAGGATCCCTACAGAGAGAGACCTGGAAGATCCTTTTGGTTTAACCACAAACAGCACACACACCAGACTACATTCACTAAAACAGGGATTTTAGAGAACAGGACACAGGAGCTGCTGCTCTGCTGCTGCCTCCATCAGTCAGTGTGTTTGTGTTATTATGTGTTACATAAATACCTTGTTGGAACAGAAATAGCAATATGAAACACCAAAGCCAGACAACAACACAACACAAACTAACTGATTGAGGGAGCGGCCCACCTGTTCTAGACGTAAAATCCCTGTTTTAGTGAATGTAGTCTGGTGTGTGTGCTGTTTGTGGTTAAACCTAAAGGATCTTCCAGGTCTCTCTCTGTAGGGATCCTTTCCATGATGCTGTCACACACTTAGAATAACACTCTGAGCCTGTCAGTGGATCAAACAAGCACTAATTTCACTGCTGCTGGCTGAGGTGATCTACTGGATCTACTGGTCATTTAGACATCAAACTGTGTAGAAAGACGGCTCAGGTTTAAAAATACCAGAGTTCTCCTTGAAACCAACAACAGCGGACAGACACACACACTTTGAGTTTTGACATTTTCACAACGTAATTTTTTATAACTTAATTTAACTTAATTTAGACGAGTATAGAAACATTTATCGGGTTGATTCCTGTAAACATCACATGTGATTCAGGTAGTGTTGTCCTTCCCTGGAGGCAGCTGCATGATGTTTGATTTGCCTTAAACTTTCTATTTATTCCTTTTCCTCTTCTGTTTTATGTGTTGTTTTGTAAATCAGTGCAGAATTTAACTGCTGTAACGTTTCCCAGTCTTATTACTGCCTTAAAGAGCCGTTAACACTAAGACACGATCACCGGTCTGGTTTCAGTCGAGCGTCTCAGGGTCTCGCTGTGGTCCACTTTCTGTTCTTAAAGGTGTTGCTATGGGAAATGAAAATATTCAAATAGTGGCACCAATTGAAACTTTGAGTGTTTCTTCTGTATTTGATCTTTTTTCCTGTAATCAAGTGGCCTTCATGTGTGAAGCTGATGCCTCCCTGAACACAGAACAACTGTATTTTATGGTCTTAAAACAAGCTTTGTGTCACAACATAACAAAAATATATTTCTTGGGAAACTTTTTTTTAAGCTGCTGTCTTGTGACTTGAAACCAGCATTACTCAGTAAGTTACATGAGCAATAAACTCTTAATAAATGAATGTACTGCCAAGAGCTTTTAAAGGGTAATTCTGGTATTTTTAAACCTGGGCCCAGTTTCTTTTTTCTTGGTTTTACATATTGTTTTGGAGCTGGTCCGGTAGATCGCCTCAGCCATGGACGAGCCACAATAGTGTAGGTCCACTAAAAGAGCCTGTTTGATCCACTGACAGGCTCAGAGTGTTATTCTAAGTGTGTGACAGCATCATGGAAAGGGTCCCTACAGAGAGAGACCTGGAAGATCCTTTTGGTTTAACCACAAACAGCCGTTATATCGCTCTCTGCACACACACCAGACTCCATTCACTAAAACAGGGATTTTAGATGGGAATTGCAGGTCTATCGCTGCCTCGATTGGTTTGTTTGTTTGAGTTAAAGTGTGATTATAGTGTTAGTTTGGACCCAACACAATACTTATGTAACACACAGTGACACAAACAAGCGAACCACCCGAGGCAGCAGTAGACCAGCAACTCCTGTGTTCTGTGTAGTAAAATGACTAAATTTGTCAATGGAGTTTGGTGGACATACATTGATCCCTTCAGAGCCACCAGATTTCATTGGCTGGTGTGCTGCTGCCTCCATCAGTTAGTTTAAGTTACTGTCTGTCTTTGTGTGTTTCACTTCAGGTACAGACTAAGACTTTAAAACACCAAAGTCATACAAAGCCCTGCACTCAGTGAGGCTTTTACATTAATTGTTTATCAGTTTCCAGTCAAATGATTAATGGTTTCAGCCATACTTTTATAAACTGCTGCGTAGTTTAATGTAGCACAAAACCTCATATTTTGTGAACCCTTCCTGTGTTTTGTGTGTAAAACTCCAACTTTGTGTGTAAAACTAATAGATCCCTATCTAATCTAATAGCTGTCGCCAATACTTCGCCACGAGAGCCCAACTCTTAGCAGCAGTCGACTCTTTAGGCCTTCATGGAAGTGTTTCTGTCAGAGGAAATGAAGCTGAAACCACTGAGGCTGACGTGCCTGCAAACACAGCTGTGTAGGAGATGCGGCGATAAGAGTGTGTGAGCATGAGAGATAGTTGTTTCAGATTAACCCACATGGCTCAGGATAAAGAGTGATTCCTGCACCTGATCACAGTAGATCCACTAAAAGAGCTTGTTTGATCCACTGACAGGCTCAGAGTGTTATTCTAAGTGTGTGACAGCATCATGGAAAGGATCCCTACAGAGAGAGACCTGGAAGATCCTTTTGGTTTAACCACAAACAGCACACACACCAGACTACATTCACTAAAACAGGGATTTTACACAGGAGTTGCTGGTCTACCATTGCCTCAATCAGTTACTTTTTTGTGTTATTGTGTGTCTATGGTGCTTTAAAGGATTAGTTCAGATCCAACAAAATATCTGTGTAGCACACAATAACACAAACAAACTTAACTGATTGAGGCAGCAGTCGATCTGCAACTCCTGTGGTCTGCAAGCTAAAATCACTGCTTTTGTCAGTGGAGTCTGGTAGGTTTGAATAGAGCGATATAATGGCTCATTAAAATACACTGTAGTTATTGGTAATAATAACAACAACAACAATAATAATAAAATCACCACTTTATTAAATTGTTCAGTGAAAACAGCTGCTGGTAAATGTTTCATACATGAACAAACAGCTCAATATATCAACATCATCCATACTTTTAAAAGCATTATTTGGTTTTATCCTGCTAAACAAAACTAATAATAACAACAATAATAATAATTTCTTTTGCATTCTGCTTCAAATATGTTTCATAAGCATTAATTCTAAATCAAGCAAATGTCCGCGTGTATTAAAGACAATGAGGAATGAGGAAATATGCACAGTGAAAACAGCTGATTAACGCTCATCATGACTGTGTGTGAACATGTGAATGGTCTCGGCTGACGGCTGCTCTCCTCCTCCTCTTCCTCTCCTCCGGCTCACGGCTACCACGGTGACACAGAGCGCCACCAGCAGGCCGCCGAGCAGCGAGCACCTCACGGCGAAGGTGGTGGAGTGAACCCCGAAGGGCCGTCTGAGCTGGAGAAGAGTTCTGGTTCGCAACAGGCACTGAAAATCTGGCTTCAAAGCTGCACACCAGTAGTCTCCTTCGTCCTCCGCTGAGGCGTTAGAGATCACCAGGCTCCCGTTATACTCTGACAAAATTCTTCTAATCTGCCTAAAGTTTATATCAAGGGTGCTAAAGATTCTCCCTCCCGTGTGGTTCGGCCTGAAGAACCAAGCGTGATGCACGTCATTCCAGCCTCTGCATGTGAGCTGGACCTCAGCTCCCTCTGAGAAGAGCTGCACAGCTGAAGGGCCCAATTTGGGGCAAACGAACACCAAGTATCTTTGCACGCTTGTATTAACTCGACAGGAGTACCACGCTGTGTGGTTTAAAGTGAGCGACGGCAACACCAGAGAGAAGTTCTGGCCCAGCTCGGTGAGGGAGTTAGTGAGTGGATGATATTTCATCCAATGTGGAGGCTGGTCATCGCTGAGACTGGCCAGAGTGCACGGCAACACGGCCGTCTCCTCCACTGAGCCGTAGATCATCTCTGGAACTACGAAAGGATACAGTATGTGACCTCTGACACACTGCTGCTGCCTCATCAGCAGGCAGACGTACAGTGTGAAGGTTGTAGTTGTGTAGTTGTAGAGGTGAAGCACTGAGGTGTTTTGCACCTCTTGGAATCTTAATCCCTTAATGTCGTCCACCGACATACGTTCCCCAAAAACCCAGTCCGTCATACCTTGCTTGTGTCTGACCTTATGTTTCAGCCATAAGGAGTCCAGATCGTCTTCCTCGCACGGCTGGTCCACAACTTCACCAGGAGCCACTGGAAAACCATATATCCCATCTATTTTGCTGCAAATAGTGATGCTGGTGTTTTTCTCATGTGTCCCTTTGCCCCCGGCCCAACACTCCTCTTGGTAAAGGCCGGAGTCGGAGCGGGTCAGGTTGTGGATGACAAAAGAAGAGACGTCGTCCCTTCTGACGGCCAAGAGCTGCTGCGCCAAGTGTCCGGGTACCGTGGCGCTCTTGGACGAGAGGTCAGAGGTGTTCCACAGGACGAGCCTCTCCTCACCAGCCACCCTGGAGATCAGGCAGAAGTCGGCCTCCTTCGGGGGGCTGAAGGTGTAAGAGCTCTGTTCCCATTGGATGAGACGTTCTCCTGCGTGAATGTTGCCGATGAGAGCGAACAGCAGGACGGAGAGCTCAGAGACTGCAGCCATTCTGCTCCCAGGTCTCCTCCAGACACTGACAGCTCCTCTTCAGCAGCAGCTTCTTTATCGAATCAGAGGAGGAAACTTTAGGCTCTTTATCAAGTCATATGCGTCCTCTGGTAAGGTTCTTATCAGGTCTAAACCCTCTGATGAATATATGTTGAATATATCAGCAAACAAGTGTCGTGATGTTACTCAGTGAGAATTATCTGATTCTGATGTGCTACATCATATTCTTGATCTTAATCACATCTGACATGAATAGCTCTGGTATTTCTAAACCTGGTCTCTGTTCTTACATATTTTGATGTCTATTTGTCCAGTGGATCACCTCAGCCAGCTGAGAACAGGCAGTGAACAGGCTGCGAAGGCTGTAATGTAATCCTTTGCAGCATCAAATCATACCACACCAGACTACATTCACAAAAACAGGAATTTTAGATGGGAATTGCAGGTTTACTGCTACCTCAGTTGGTTAGTTTGTTTGTATTACTGTGTGACTTTGCTGTTGATCTGGATCCAACACAATATTTTTGTAACACACAATAACTCAAACAAACTAACCAATCAAAGCAGCAGCAGAGCAGCAGCTCCTGTGTCCTGTTCTCTAAAATCACTGTTTTAGTGAATGTAGTCTGGTGTGTGTGCTGTTTGTGGTTAAACCAAAAGGATCTTCCAGGTCTCTCTCTGTAGGGATCCTTTCCATGATGCACGTGCATCACACTTTTTTTTCACCTTCCATTTTGAACCCAAAATAAGACACTTAGTCTGACTCCTACAACGAGAAAATACCTCACAAACATTTAATTGTGTTATTTTCACTTCACTATTTTTATTTTTCAAATATGGCCTTGCTGTTTTAAATATGTTGCAAAATCAATATTCCTCCTGGCAATCGTAATCTATTGAATTGTTGTGAATAAAGCTTGGCAGATCAGAAAATGTACTCTGTGGACAGGGAGGGAGGACAGGTGGTCCGCAGGTGGCAGCAGCGAGCTTTAAGACAGTAGAAGAAGAATCCGCTCGCTGCCCGTCCGCCCGCAGTGCATGATGGTCGGTGTACCGCTGCTGGTGTCTGCAGCTGCGGCTCCCGTTGATTTCCTCCCGGTTCCTCCGGTGCTCCTGTGATGGTGAAGAGGAGATACACCGGCTGCTGCGCTTCTCACGACAGGTGCGGAGGGAGAGCTTCCCGGTTCGTCTCCGTCTCTTCCCGCTGCTGGGAACGCGTTAGCTAACCTGGCTAACCTGCTAGCATTAGCCAGTCTACGTGTAACCTAGCCGCTGGACATTAGCATTAGCATTAGCATTAGGCACAGGCCGCGGGTAGTCAGAGCCTCGGCAGCCCTGTCAGGGAAAGTAAAATTTATCTTTGTGTGTCTTGTGTTAACATTTGGTGTTTGCCTCACCGCCACCCCGGGGGATATAAGGCTAACAGCTACAGCAGTAAACACACGGGAGCTAAAGCTAAAGCTAACTGAGCTAGCATCTGTCACAGCTGCCTGTCCTGAGCAATGATTTGACATTTCAAGTAAACACTTCAAAACCTGTTGAAGGATGACATTTTACACTCATATTATCATCGTAGTATTAAAGTGTCATGTACCCGGGACACGTATCATTAAGTTTCATGGCTTAAAAACAACTGAACCTGATGCTAAATGGACTTCAAGTCAAACCTCAGCTTTGCTCATCTCAGTCTGTCTTTACAGTAATGACAAATCACTGCACTATTAAGTCCACAGTTTGTTTAATTGAGGCAATTTAAAGGAGCTTTAGTAGTTCTATAATAAAGGGAAACTCCAGCTGTTTAACACTAAAGGTAATGAGGAGCCACGAGCAGCACTCAGCCTGTCAAAACACTAGTAACTTCCTCTGGAGCTCTTTTGTTGGTGTCTGAGAAAATGGCCCAGATTGTGTCACCGTGTTGTCTTCATGGTTTCCTCGGCCTGTGTGATGTGGTCACCATGTGAATATGGAGCGGAGTGATGCTGAGCCGCAACCAGTATGTGGGAGAGAGGTAAAAAAACTGTAGAAAACATCACCGCAGAGGATGATTTTGGCAGCAACCACGACTGAAAGAGTGAGGAGTGAATGTTCAGAGGCGTTCAAGGACTCAAACTAAAGTCAGGATACTTTGTCTACTGCTGCTTCTAAGTCTGATGTTTCTTTGCGAGTCCCTCAGACTTTACGGACACGCAGAGCTGTGTGGAGACGAAGAGATGTGACTAAGAGAGTCTTTTTCAGAGAAGTGTCGGCGAGCTTCGTCACCACTTCTAACACTGAAAGGTTTTTCTCTCTTAGCTGGTGCTTATGTTGTTGTTTTCAGTTTCTACAGGAGCTCAGATCAGCTAAATACTGAAATAAAACTGTGGAGCAATAAGATCTAAAAGTGCACCTTCTTTATTGTGACTTAAACAGCTGTTGTAAAGTCAAATATGGATTTAAAGAAGAAGAAATCATGAATTCTTGTTCTCTTGAACTGGAACACTGTAACATCAGGACAGAAATATTATTCAGGTTTACTGGTGGCAGTCTGTGATCCACCTCTCATTAGCTGATTGATTTCCTTTATTTTAAAACCGCTCTCTTGTGGTCAAACTGAACGAACCCGAGGAGGGAAAAGCTGCTTTGTTGATTGTGGGTCAGGCTCAGCTCATCTTATTCCACATCAGTGTGTTCAGGTGATAAAATAACTGACAAAATACTGCTTTCTTTCTGTCTTTTTGTTGGATTCAACACGTCCAGGTGGTATTTTAAGAGACGGAAGAGAGCTGATGCACCGTCGGGCGTGAATTAAAGCAAATAATGACTTTAATCTGTCATAGTCTCATTTTAATGTGCAGCGTCTAATCCTGCAAAGCAGCACGACTCCCCTGCAAATAAATCGGCCAATTGTTTCTATCTTTAGCCCACAGACGTCTCGGCAGGTGGTGGGAGAGAAGTGATGTGAGAGTCTGAAGTTTAACACTTTGAAATGTTTATCCTGTGGGTGAAGGCGTGCCGACGAAGGTGGAGTCGGTAGTAACAGTGAGGCTGCAGGCGTTTCCTGTAATCCTCTCATCATCGTTGTGATGGGATTAACAGCAGAGGGGTTTATACGTCCACAGTCTGACCAGTCAGATTAGGACCCGTCAGCAGCGTATCTCTGCTTCACGTCCTGTGCTGCTCTGTCGGCCGCCGCCTCGCTCCTTTCACAGGTCGTCTTCTGTGTGATCGAGTGTTTGGAGATTAGATGGGCTGATGGAGGACGGTCTCAAACACACCTGAGCTTTAAGGCTGCAACTAACGATTACTTTCTCGATTAATCACCATCATGGGATCGCTGTGTGCCCGTATTGTTGGTTAAAATATATATACAGGGTTCACAAAAAGTCAGGGATATTCGACTTTCAGGTGAAATTTATGGAAAATGTAAAAAGTGAATGCTACAGTGATATTATATCATGAAAGTAGGACATTTAAGTAGAAGCATGCACTGGTGATTTCTTCATCTTAAACAATTTATTGAAAGAAAATCTACCAACAGTGGTAGGTATACCACAACAAAACATGTTCAGTGTCTCAATAAATTGGGACGTGGCCAAAGGACGTCCACTCCTCTCCTTTCTGTGACTCTTCCAGTCTCTGTATCACTGTTCCAACCTCCTGATGACACTCTGTGACCCTCTAAGCTCAGTGAACACCTCCGTCTGAGGACTTCCTGTTTGAAGCCTCCAGTGTTGAGGTGCTGCTGATCAACTGTTAGGTGTCGTCTTGGTCTCATGATGTCAGAATGTGAACAGCAGGATGAGGAGGACTGTTTAAATACCAATTCTAACTGAAGCAGGAAATGTATTGGTGGTGGTTCATCCTGAAATTTCAAAAAAAAAAAAAAGGGTAATATTCAGAGAAAAAAGGTGGATTTCCTCTCACACATGAGCGGTAAATTTATGAGAATAAACTGAGGTCAAAAATTTGCCAGAAAAAAAAACAAATTCTCTCAGATTTAAGACACAAATCTACAAGAAAACAACTCAACTGGTGTTTCTGGCCTACAATCAGGAGCATTTCCTTATTGCTGAATGTGATTGCAAAGTATAATTTAATGAGATAACACACAGCGAGCGGCGCCGTCTGTGACGTGATGAAGCAGGACTATAATCTCACAACTTTAATCTAAGAAATTCAGAGGTTTCTCTTCTAATGTTGCCCCCCCCCCTCCCCTGACACAGTTGGAGATCTTATACAATGCTAAACAAATAAAATCTTAATTTCAAAATGACAGTGCTCCAAAGCCAAAGAAAAGCAGTTTACTGTGACTTAAGACAAAAAACAACAATAATACTATTATTTTTGGCCCTTTTTCTTCTATTTTACACTTTTAGAAGTCTCCAGCGCAGCATTGTTTAAAGCTGCGCCAGTCATTCATGTTAATTATGGCTGAAATGACTAATATAAAAATGCGTAATATAAAAGTTATTGCTCGTAACGACACCTGACTGGGTTTCCCCTCAGCTTTTCTGTGTCTTTCGCTTTCGGTTTTCTCTGCATATTTACGCCTCAGTCCAGTCTCACTGCAGACAGACTGAGTTAGAGACCAGCTGCTGAACACGGTGGAGCGGTTAGTGATTAAAGACACCTCAGGAGGTGGTGGAGACTAAAAACGGAGCTATAAGGGGCGTGAATGGGAAGATAATATTCCCTGTGTGTTTGAGCTTCGATATAGTTTAATATGATAATGATATTTTATATTAGGTTGAGCTATAAAATGTCAGAAGAGGAAAATGCATAAGTTGTCATCATTTTTGGGTGATGTTGTCTCGCATTCGACCAACTGTTTTTGGTTAAAAATGGACTGAAACAATTATTTGAGAGTTTTTTTTTCTGTCAGTCAGCTAATTAATTAATTAACCAGTCACAAACTGCCACATAAACTAGGAATAGTGTATTTACTGTAACTTTCATCATCTGTTAATGTCTTCAAATGGCTTATTTTGTTTGATTATAACATTCAGAATCAAGAAACACAAATATACAATCCAGAAATATGAAGTTAAAATGTAAAGATATGAAATATAAAGATGTTTTTGTGACCAAAGAGCGAGAAGAACAATACGAGGTGTTTATACATCCACTAGTTTTATAGCAGGATTTGCAACAGAGAGGCTCATTAATGTATTTTTAATAGTTTTGAGGTCTTTTCATGGGATTTGTTGACAATAGGAGAACTGTATCAGCCTCATCCTTTATTTTATCCTGCTGTGTCTAACATCTGTCTGTCTGTCTGTCTGTCTGTCTGTCTGCAGCTAGCCTCCTGGGAGACCAGTCCCAATGCCATGGCCTCCAGCCACAGCTCCTCCCCAGTGCCTCGTGGAGGCCGAGATGGGATCTATCACAAGGAGCGGGATCCCTCCCCCCATCGCTGCCGGCCCATCCGGTCCTTGCCCGACGTCTGCCCCAAGGAGCCCACCGGTGGGTGCAGCTGCAGGGTTCACTGTCATTTCAGGGTCGTAACTAACTGATTTATCTGTTAACGAGTCCAGAGATTAATCGGAACGTCCATCAGAGCCAGAGGTGACGTTTTAAAGGAATAGTTCGGATTGTTTTAAGCGCGTTTGTATGATGTTCTTCTCCATAGTCACTGTATGGAGGTCGGCACGCCCTAGCCATCTAAAAAAAAAAAAGCCCGCCTAAAAACATCAACATCAGTTTAAGTGTATGCTACACTGAAATATGTTCAGCGCCTTCGATTGCACGAGACGGCCCCTTTGATGGGGAAGTGAATCCACCAACGTAAACCTGACTCGCTGAATGTAGGATTGTTTTGTGTTTTAAAAGATTAGTTTGGATCGAAACTAAAACACCAAAGTCACAGCATAATGCAGACAAACTAACCGATCAAGGCAGCATTGAACTCCTGTTTTCTGCGATGTAAAATTACTGTTTTTGTGAATGGGGTCTGGTGGCTTTCAAGAGATCAATACACTTCCACTAAAAGAGCTTGTTTTTAGCCACTGACAGGCTCAGAGTACTATTCTAAGTGTGTGACAGCATCATGGAAAGGATCCCTACAGAGAGAGACCTGGAAGATCCTTTTGGTTTAACCACAAACAGCTGTTATATCGCTCTCTACACACACACACACACACACACACACACACCAGACTCCATTCACAAAAACATCGATTTAACCTCAGACAACAATGGCTAGTTTGTAGAGCGGCAACAATATTCTAAATTTAATAAATAACCTGATGTTGATTAGTTTAGGTGGGAATAAAATCTCGTTTCCTTCTGCCCCCGTCCACAGCAGTGCCTTGCTATCCATCTGTGCCGGGTCTCCTGCACTGGAAATACCTTCAATAATCCAGATTATTCTGTTAAATGTTTCTATGTTGTCCCGCAAACTCGAAGAAATTCAGTTTATAATAAAAAATGATTAATTTGCTGCCTACTAA
Organism: Pempheris klunzingeri; assembly: GCF_042242105.1. Classification (NCBI taxonomy): domain Eukaryota; kingdom Metazoa; phylum Chordata; class Actinopteri; order Acropomatiformes; family Pempheridae; genus Pempheris; species Pempheris klunzingeri. The sequence continues at coordinate 1,909,343 of NC_092014.1, forward strand.
CTAATGATTTAATCACTTAATATCTGTTGTTGAAGTTCTAATGAAATGTTTTCCCGCAGGTGAGGGGCGGGGCCTGTGCGACGGCCCGTCCGTGGTGGCGGAGCACGACAGGTGGACGGTGTACAGCTCGAAGGTCAACCTCCCCGCCGCGCTGAACGACCCGCGGCTCGCCAAACGGGAGTCTGACTTTTTCACCAAAACGTGGGGGCTGGACTTCGCAGAGACGGAGGTGATGCCCTCCTTCTACCTCCCCAACATCACCAGGGAACACTTCGGGCCCTACCTGCAGGAGACGGCTCAGGTAACACCCCCCTGAATTATTGATCTGTGACACACATGGAGGGCAGATTCACTCGGCATCACTGCAGCTCAGACCACTGATTGTTGTCCGTCTGCTGGTGGAGGAGGAGGAGGGTTACGTGGTTACGCCTCGCCACAGACGATTTAAGAAAGAGACGCCCCCCTGAAGAGTCACTTCCTGTATCTGAGTCACATGGTTTGGCCTCGGCCCCGCCCCTTTAGGAGACCAGCGGTCAGGACTAAACTAGTCTTGGTCTTAAATGGTCTTTTTTTTAAGTTCTTATTTAAATTTGGAGGTCCTACCAGAGCTGCTTTACATGGTTTAATGTTCAGAAAAACATTTTTCGCACACAGACATGGCTGCCGCGGCTTTTTTCAGCCTCTTTCTCCACTTAGAATAACAATCTGAGCCTGTCGGTGGCTGAAAGAAGCACTTTAATCACTTTTACATCAACAAAAACTGTCATTTTACCTCACAGAACAGAGGACTTGCCGGTCTGCTGCTGCCTCTGTTAATAAAATTGCTGTTTTTGTCAGTGGAGTCTGGTGGTTCTGAAGAGGACGATGCAATGACTGCATCAATCTAATATTTGCTTACATTGTGGCACCGTAAAAGTACGCCGAATTAGCCGTTAGCAGCTTCTGTTTGCGTTGCACCACTGGATGCACAGACAACCGTCACTGGATTACTTTGATACTGAAGAAAACTTAAAAACGTCAAGATTCTCAGGCAAGTTCAGCAGTTATGAAGAGTGTCTTTCTTCAAAGGATTTATGGACGTTTATTTATGTTTCCACTTGGATTTCTCTAAGTTTGACAACCAGAGCCTCTTATTTGTATGCACATTTGAGGACAGACTTGTTTCCTTTAACTACAAATATCTGGTTGATTTTTAAAGGATTTTAACACAGTGCTATAATCCTGATCAGACTATCTTGACAGTTTTGTTAATCTATTTGTGTCCCACTGATCTCAACCACTTCTTTTTAGTATTTTTGATTCCGCTGTAGCTGCTGTGAATCTTCATGGGAAACGCTGCACTTATGAGGCCACAGTAAAACATAAAAGAGGAGCCACAAACACTGAACTGCTTCACCGACTTTGATTATTTGACAAAATGTCATAGCATCAGTATTGCAGAGTGGAATTTAGGACACAGTTTGATCTTAGTTTGTATTCAGCATCTCAAGGAATAAATCAAACGGCTTCAGCCCTGACGGTGAATTGAGTCATGCTATTTTGAGCTGACATTTCCAGTTCACTGAAGTATCAAAGGGCCCTATTTTTGCATATCCTGGTGTCTGAGTGACTGGTAGGTAGTAAAAGTGTTGGAACTGGTCCAGTAGATCACCTCAGCCAGCAGCCACCAAACGGGCTGCAACGTGATCGTTTGGGACAACTGCACCTGATCACAGTAGGTCCACTAAAAGAGCTTGTTTGATCCACTGACAGGCTCAGAGTGTTATTCTAAGTGTGTGACAGCATCATGGAAAGGATCCCTACAGAGAGAGACCTGGAAGATCCTTTTGGTTTAACCACAAACAGCACACACACCAGACTCCATTCACTAAAACAGGGATTTAAGCTCACAGGACACAGGAGCTGCTGCTCTGCTGCTGTCCTGAAAGGTTAGTTTGTGTGTTTTTGAGTCGCTTTGGTGTTTTAGTTCAGATCAGAACTGCCCCTCTAAAACACCACAGTCACATTTAACACAGTCAAACCAACTCATCGAGGCAGCCACAGACCAGCAGCTGCCATGCAAGGTAAAATTAGTGTTTTTGTGAATGGAGTCTGGTGGCTTTGAGGAGCCTCTCAACAGTCTGTCAGGTGTAGCTCGTTCTCAGCTGTCGGTCCAATGACAAAACTTTTTATACCTATTAGTCATTTTGAACCAGAAATATGTACAAACAGGACCCAGGTTTAAAAATACCAGAGTTTTCCTTTTAAAGTGTCGTGAGTTGAGTTATTTTTTTCCCTTGTAGTCTACATTTCCATCTGTCCAGATAAGGATCATAACAAAATGCATCACCAGTGTGTGTTTTCTGGTTTTCTTCCTCTCGTTCTTCTCAGTCTTTTGGGTTTATGAAGTTTTAATTTGCATGGTTAACCAGACATTTGGTTCCTTTTTTACTCGGTTTCATTGCTCATGTTCAGTTCCTTCACAGCTGTAGAAGGAAATAAAAGGCTTGAACTGGTTTTTAGAAAAACCTTTTTCACATGAGATTAGCAGAGTATGGTTTCACTTCCAGACTGAGGTGTCACGGCTTTCTTTCTTTCTGTCTGTTCCTGTAAGAGCTGTCGAGTTTTTAGAAATCATCTGCACGTCGTGGTCGCCGCGTTGTGCTCGCTTCCTGTCTCAGGTTTCAGGAAGATGTCTAACATATTCTAAAACACTGAGCAGCCGTCAAACATTCCTGTGATGCTTCCTTATTCCTGCACTGTGCTGCTCAGGAGCTGTGATGCTTTTGTTATTTAGCGCCGCCCTCAGGCCGAACTTTACGTTTGACTTTACACCCTCCTGTTTTAACCAAAGCTCATTTATTTATTTATTTATTTATTTATTTACCTTGTGTGTGTGTTTTTTTTTTTTTATTTTTAGAGGGAAAGAATCCACGAGCGCTGCAAGACGATCTGTCCCAGCAAAGACGACGTGGACGCCGTCTCCAGTATCACCACCAACCACGGTATGAATTATTAAACACACACACACACACACACACACACACACACACTGCTCCTCTACAGCTGGACAGACCTGAAATATGAACATGTGACCAAACTCTGCTATTTTCTCCTCTTTGTTTAATGTATTTAAAGAGCAATGAGGCTTATTTACACATTATTACACAGCTTTGTTATGTAACACTGATCGGTCATTTATGGCATTTTATGTTGTTGGTTTTTTTTTTACTTTTCACACAGGACTCCCCACACACCTGTATGGAAAACAAAGCAAATGATAAATAAATCAATCACATAAATCCCAAATAATAAGAATAAAGGAAAAACAAAAATATCAGTTTTCATTTGTAGATTGTCATCATTATCATCTTCTTCTTCTTCTTCTTATAAGAGTTTATTTATAATATGCTCCTCTACACATTTGGATAAACTTTACAAAAACAAACAATATTTAAAAAAAACCCATAAAAATAAATGCAGAAAATAAGCACTTGGTCTTCTGGCTGATAAGGCGATCAATACATGGGGAGATCTTTGCCAGTTTGCCACGTGCATGTCATCCTGCAGGGAGCGCTGCAAGGAAATGCAAGTGATCCTGGTGTTAAAGTCTTTGCTGCATCAGAGTTGGTCATCAATTTGATCAATTAATTTAGGAGTTATTATTGGGATAGGCAGTTAATTTATACAAATGAAGCTCTACAGATCAACTATTTGTTTAGTTGGATAGTTTATCTCCTTATTTTGTCATTAGAATACCTTTCTATATATATTTTTTAATAACATTCACAGCCATCTCAAGGCCCCCTGGCAGCTCCCTGTGGCCCCCTAGTGGGCCGTGGCCCCCCTGTTGAGAACCACTGATCTACAGGAAACCCTCACATGGGGATAAAGGGGGGAGACATCTATAATTTTCCAAAGAACCTTCGACAAAGTAGTTCTGCTAAAAACAACGTAATAATGGACCACAGTAGAAGATATGGGTCGGGTTGTGGGCAGAATGTAGATCGCCTCAGTCGGCAGCTGCAAAATACGCTGCAGTGGCTGCTGGGTAATTCACTCGAATTCTTCGCCCGAATCACGATCTGTGACCTTTTTATATGTTGTTTGTTTTTTTAGTTCTCTGAGGTTAAAGGAAGTGACACCTGTTCAGAGCAGCCGTTCGAACTGACTCACAGTTCAACGTCTTTTTTCCACCTGCACAGACTGTTATCAGTTTATCAAGTGCACACCAGACTGAGAAATATGACTGAAATGTTGAGCTGTTTTTACCGATGATGTGACGTTTAAAGACCTGACAGCTGTTATATCGCTCTCTGCAAACACACACCAGACTCCATTCACAAAAACAGGGATTTTAGCTCACAGAACACAGGAGCTGCTGGTTTACTGCTGCCTCCATCAGTTAACTTGTTTGTGTTATTATATGACTTTGGCCTTTTAACAGTTTGTTTGGAGCCAACACTGTATTTCTGTAAGACACATTAACACAAATAAACTAACTGATTGAAGCAGCAGTAGATCAGAAACTCCAGTATTCTGAAAGGTAAAATTGCTGCTTTTGTCAATGGAGTCTGGTGGCTTCGAAGAGAGCGATAATAACGGCTGTTAAACCAAAAGGAAAAAATTTGCAAAAATGGGTCCAGGTTGATGTTTTCTTTCAAACTGAATGTCAAATACATATTGATTAGAAATCAATGATCATTTGCAGTTAGGAGGCTTTATGTCGTTGCCATGGAAACACCTGAGGTCTCTTATTTTTGTCTCGTTTTTTTTATGCGATAGTTGGTTGGCCACTGGTTTCTTTTAATCTTGTATTGTGGTTTTTGTGTAAAACACTTCATTGTGTCATTGATTTCGAGAACTTAAGATAATTTATTTTTTACCTTACAGTATTTTAGGCTTCAAAAACAGGTGCCGTCTATGTGTCATCAGTTTTTACTTATGTGGTATCTTTGTAGTTCAGCATGTAAAATAATAAAATAAGTGATTGATCCTCTCTTCTCTTTTTTTTTTTTCTTCCTTCAGACAAATCCAGAGCTGAGCTGGAACAAGTCCCGAAGGTAACACTTCTTCTTCTGTGGTTTATTCAGTCAGATTTACAGAAACGTAGCTGCCACAAATATATCAGTTATCTGTGTTTTGTGTTGGTCGTAAAGAAATGTTCAGTAAGAAATGTACCAAAGAGGTGTGAGAGGTCATGAAGAAATAGTTCCTTCGTTACATGAGAGAGCACTGAAGAGTTTATTTTAATAATCTTGCTCTCTACATGCCATAATCACAAAAACAAAACAAAATGGCTCTTCTGCTCATTGAACTCAAAAACTCGAGGTGTAATATTGTGAAATAATAGTTATAATTGACTTGTGTTCATATTTTGGGGCAATTCGCTCTCAAGATTAAAAACTTTTGGCCTGTGTTGTATCAGTTTCCATGGAAACACACGGGGCTCTGACTAACACCTGGACAGCCATCAGTCCCGTCAGTAGACTCTGTTCAGATCGTCAAAGCTTTGAGCAGATGATGTCTAGTCGACCAATCGGATCGCTTCGTTGGAGCTTCTTGTTGTTTGACTGTGTCCCGTTTGTCTGTGTTTTCTCAGATCTTCATGAAGCCTGAGTTTGCCCTGGAGGACCCGGCCACCTTTAACGCCGTCCTGCCCTGGTCGCACTTCAACAGCGCCGGGGGGAAGAGCAGCAGAGACGTGGCCTCGTCCAAACTGCTGCAGGAGAAGGTGAGCAAGCTCGTCCTCTCTGCCGAGCCCACGCAGATCAGGTTTGATCTCAGAAGGTTTATCTTAAACTCGGTTCCTCCTGCAGCTGAGTCACTACCTGGACGTGGTGGAGGTGAGCATCGCCCGGCAGATCTCGCTGCGCTCCGAGGCCTTCTTCCACGCCATGTCCTCGCAGCACGAGCTGCAGGACCGGCTGCAGGAGACGCAGCACGCCGTGGCCGTCCTGCGGGGCCGGACCGCCGCCATCGACCGGGTCATGTGCCAGGGGCCTCTGCGGGCCCTCCGCACCGCCCTGACCCGCAACAACTGCGTGAAGCTGCACAACAAACTGAAGCTGATGGCGGCGGTGCATCAGACGCAGCCCACCGTGCAGCTGCTGCTCTCCACCTCCGAGTTCGTCGGAGCGCTGGAGCTCATCTCCACCACCAAGGAGGTGCTGCAGCAGGAGCTGCAGGGAATACACAGCTTCAGGTGTGTGTGTGTGTGTGTGTTTTATGTGTAGTCTGTGTTTGTACTGGACAAACAGCTGTTCTTCCAGATGTGCGTCACTTTGTATTCAAGCTGAAAAGGTCTTTACCACCTGATCACAACACAAAAAAGCATCATGTGACCTTTTAAAGCCTCAGTACAGGAAGTCATGGTGTCCACACAAGCTGCAGCTGTGACGCTACTGACTGTCTGTCTGTCTGTCTGTCTGTCTGACTGTCTGTCTGTCTGACTGTCCGTCCCTCAGACATCTGGGCTCCCAGCTGTGTGAGCTGGAGAAGCTGATCGATAAGATGATGGTGGAGGAGTTCAGCATGTACGCCCGCAGCGACCTGAACCGCAGCCTGAGGGACGAGCCGCAGGTCCTGGAGAAGGTCTGAGCCGCTTCACCTTTTGTCACCTTTTTTTTTTTTTTTTTTTATATTTGTCCCACAGACACAAAAAACACTTCTAGATATTATAAACCCAGAGCTTCTCCTGAATATAATGATACACCTGGAAAAACTTAGATCAGCCACAGGTCAAAGAAATCAACGGATGGGAGTCATTTCATGCACTGATGCTGTACTGAAGGTTTAGAGAAGTTACTCCTACAAAGGGAGCAATTTGAGATTTCTGAATTGGCCACTTCACATATTACATATTTGGTTGTTATGAAAGGTTTTGGAATTTGTGGAGTTGAGCTGAGAGCCACGGCTACATCCACTAGAAGAGCTTGTTTGATCCACTGACAGGCTCAGATTGTTGTTCTGAGTGTGTGACAGCATCATAGAAAGGATCCGTTAAACCAGTAATCAATCGAAAAAATAAATAAGAATTTCACCTCGCTGAATACAGGATTTTGTATGACTTTGTGTTTTAAAAGATTAGTTTGGATCTAAACTAAAACACCATAACGCAAACACACCAACCGATCGATGCAGCAGTAGACCGAGCTCCTGTGAGGTAAAATTAGTGTTTTTGTGAATGGAGTCTGGTGGCTTTGAAGGGACCAATGCACTTCAGATTGTTATTCTTATGGCGCTTTTCCATTACATAGTTTTAGCTCGACTCGACTCCGTTTCGGTCGTTTTCCATTACAGTACCTCCTCAAAGTGGGGGGGTCGTCATAGCAAGGCGGCCCGAAACTCCAGTGATGTAATTTGTATACAGCACAAACACAAACACAACTGAGGACCTGGAGTGTTTGGTTTGCGTGTAGCCGTTTACCTCGTTCACAGAAATAATAAAAACGCCCGGTCTCTGTTTCCGGGGTTTTAAAAACTTTTGATTCTTACTAAAAAAGTACCAGGTACTATCGCCTAGTGAAAAACCCTAAAAGTCGAGCCGAGTAGGTGCTAGTGGAAAAGCACCATACGTGTCAGCATTATGGAAACACCAAACTCCAAACACACCAGACTCCATTGAAAAAAACAGTAATTTAAGCTCACAGAACACAGGAGTTGCCTTAGTTTGTTCGTCTTATTGTCTATTATCTAAACTTTCGTTTCAGTTCATCCACTTCTGATTCTCAGTGACGTCAGGAGAATCTCCGCTTTAGCGACAAACCATCTCGCACACGCTGAAACTCTATCAGCTCACACAGACGCGTGTAATGGTGTCTTTGCACTGACTTTGCATATAACGGTGCTGCACGGAAAATCGGCTTCGTCTGACCAGAACGCATGAAGTCGAGCATTTCTTTACCGAAGCAAACGAGCTTCAGTTTGGCTTCTTACTTCCAAGCAGCCCGTTTAAGTAGAAACCATAAGTAGGAGCAGGTTTCTTTGCTGTGAAGTGAGAAGGTTGATTTTTATGTAACGGCTGCTGTGCCCATCACAGGTCCACAAACCATACGCTGCCTCACAAAAGGTGGGACACACACACACACACACACACACACACACACACACACACACACACACACACAGAGACTCATTAAAATCACACTATATGCATGAAATCTCTCCTGCTGCTGAAATCAAGCTGCCTTCTCACAATATGGGTCAGTGATCGAACACAGATTGTCATGAAATAATAATTTGAGTGTTTGTTTTAATGTGCTTGGCGTGCCAGGTGGGTGGGGTTAACTGCTTTAGTAGGTTATAAAGAGGGGGGCGGGGCTACCTGCTCACTAACCAATCACAGACAGTTCATGCCTAAACCTAACCAATCAGGCACGCACGCAGGCGTCTTTGTGGAACGAACGTCACGCCTGGCTCCAAAACCAAGATGGCGACGTCCAAAATGACTTCAGGGTGGCTGCGTCCACTTAACTGTCTGGTCTCCAAGTAGATTAAAAAAAAAAAAAAAACACAGTTTAAATATTTGGTTTGATTCTGATGAATAATCTTTGAACAGGATATATATTTTTAAATTTATTGTACATTAATATTTAATTTCAGTGGAATCACATAGTGATAAAGTACGATTTTATATTGTGATTTACTGTTTAAACTATGATAGTAAAACAAATTAATCTGATACTAATTTTGCAATTCTGATCGTAAAAATGTGAATAAAATATTTCTTAACACTCAATAATTATTATCAGAATGTAATAAATTACAGCCGATTGGGATTTTGTCTTTTTTTAATTTAAATATTTGCATATTTGGGTTAAACTCGTCCTCTTACATAAGGTCCGTGTAGATCTAATCTTTTTTTTTTTTCCTCAGTTTTGTTTCAGCGGGATAAAAAGTCATTTTTAAAAAACATTAAGGAACTAAAATAAATGATTTTTATTTCTATTACAAGCCCGGTCAGTTTTATTGTCTTAATGTGATTTCTAATTGATTAATTAAGGATATTTTTAATTATTAATTTGTTGCTTGTGATGCTTGTTTGATCTGAGCTTTGGTGAAGTAATTTATTTATATATATATAAACTGAATGAAACACTGCTGCTTGTGGAGTTTGATTACATTTGCTTACGTTTGGAATCTGCACTGTTAGTATTCATTTATTTATTATTTTTGTAAATTACATTGTTTTCTTCTTTAATCGGTGTGTTTCAGGAGCGTCTGGAGTCTCTGGTGTTCGGCCTGCTGCGGCAGAGGAAGCTGGACTTTCTGGATATCTACAGCGATGAGATGATCGCGGCTGCTAAGGCCATCGTCACTCAGGTGCTCCGACCACAAATTTATTATTATGTTGTTGTTTTTTTACAGACCGGTGATCAAACATGTCGCCGTTATGTGATGGAAAAGCTCTCTGACCTGGACATGTTTGTGTTTGCAGTGTGTGGCAGAAAGTGTTTTGCACATTGAAGAAATTGACACTGAAGTCGTCATTAAGTAAGTGGAAATATGTAATTAAAGGAGTATTCTGGTATTTTTAAACATGAGGCCGGTTTTTACATGTTTTGTTGTCAAACGTGGACCTATTATATCGCTCTCTGCACACACACCAGACTCCATTCACAAAAACAGGGATTTTACCTGGCAGTTTGACTTTCTGTGATTTCAGGGTTTGTAGGATTGGTGTGGCTCCTAACTAACCTTTTAAATACACTTTAGTCACACAGTAACACAAACTGACCGTCTTCTGCAAGATAAAGTTACTAAGAATATAAATGTGATTCAGTTTTGGCTATAACCCCAATTAGTTTTGCTGTGTACATGTGATTTCTAGTTGAATTGATTAAGGATAATTTTAACAGTGAATTTACCTTGCAGAACATGGGACTCTGTGTGCCTTTTGTGTTTTTAAAGGGTCAGTTTGTTTTCTAAAATAAGCCTTAAACACCAGAGTCACATAAACTCCTGTGTTCAGCGAGGTTAAATCACTGTTTTAGTGAATGTAGTCTGGTGTATGCAGCTCTCAGTGTTCTGTCTGTGTTTGAAGAGGAGGGTTTAACATGGTGGAAAATGTCTGTCTGTCTCTCTCTGTCTGTCTGTCTCTCTATATCTGTCTGTCTGTCTCTTTCTCTCTGTCTCTCTGTATCTGTCTGTCTGTCTCCCTCTTTCTCTGTATCTGTCTGTCTCTCTCTCTGTACCTGTCTGTCTCTCCCTCTCCCTCTCTCTGTATCTGTCTGTCTCTCTCTCTCCTGTCTGTCTCCCTCTTTCTCTGTATCTGTCTGTCTCTCTCTGTCCTGTCTGTCTCTCTGTACCTGTCTGTCTCTCCAGGCTAGCTGACCAGATGCGTGTGATGACGTTTCTTCAGTGGTTCGAGCTGCTGAAAACCGTCTTTGAGAGTTTCCTCCTCTTCCTGCAGAGGATCAAGGTCAGTTTGAGGGGAGGGGAGACGCTGCCGGGCTTTTAATTTGAAAACCGATACAGGAAGTGTTGTTTAATGACCTGTATCATCGTCTCCATGTGTGTAATGTTGCTGCTGTTAATTAATTATGATTATTTTTATGGTCTAATCTTTTTATTGTTTGTTTTCATTCATGCTGCCACCACATGTCTGATTGGTTTTATCATGACTGTAGCTGCTGTTCTTATCTGTAATTTCCTATTTTATTCTTTTATTTTGTTCCCTCCTGAACCGTTTTAACCATCTAAAGCACTTTGTAGCTTTGTTTTTGAAAAGTGCTGCATAAATAAAGTTTATTATTATTAATATTCTGCCTTTTTGACCATAAAACTTCAGTTTATATTACAAAGTGATTTACAGGTCTAACTGTCTCACATCTTTTGTTTCCCGTCTGTCTGTCAGGCCACTCTGAGCGTGATCAGAAACGTGGTTCTGGAGGTTCTGGTGTCGAACCAGAAGAACCGGCTCCTGGAGGAGGCTGCCTCAGACGCCTCAGACCGGGAGGCGTCCCACAGCCCGTCGAGTCTGCGGGGGGAGGCCGAGCTGGCGTACCTCACCCATGAGGGTCTGTTTATCAGCGACGCTCTGAACGAGGCCCAGCAGCAGCAGCAGCAGGCGGCGCTCCAGGACCAGAGCTCCAGGACCCAGCAGAGCCGGACGGAGGCCGTCGGCAGCGATACGGTGGAGGGCGGCGCCATCGGCAGAGAGCAGAGCTTCATGTACGTCACTGGAGGTTTTTCTTCCTGATCCATGGAGCTGTTTTAAGCTACTTTATTCATTCATAATTAGTTTCTAACTTCAAGCAGTGCACATACATGCACTCATTTTTTATTTTCTCTGTTGAATATACTTTATTTAAGACATGTTTCCTCTGTACACCACATAAAACCAAAGGAACCAAATATATAAAACATCTCCTGAACAAAATAAATCAAACTAGCTCACAGAAAAGACGGCGTGTGACGGCTGAAACCTGTCGGTGTGTGTGTGTGTGTGTGTTTGTCCTCAGGTCCGGTGAGAACATGATGCCCACGGAGCTGGAGCTGAACCGCGTCATCAACAACATCCAGGAGCTGCTGTACACCGCCTCCGACGTTAGCCACGACCGCTGCGTCAAAGTCCTCACAGCCAGAGCCAAGGTACGGCGTGACGATGGCAGAAACAGCCGGTCCAGTTTGGAATTACAACACATCCTTTAACTGGACGGCAGATTTCATGTATTTAATTAAACGCCAAACATGTTGAAATTAGATTTTTATGATTTCTATGTCAGAAAAGGAGCCATTTTTCATGCTTTATTTCCACTAATGGTTCAACTAACCCTGCTATTGTTTCATTGATTCTAGTATGAAGGTAATGTGCCTAGAAAATGGTTTTTATTTTTAAATCAGGTTCTCCATAGTGTGCAGACACACAGTGGAAACTTAAATGTTTTTAGACATACAGTAAGTAAATCAATTGGATTATATTCCCTGTAGCATCAAGACATCTGTCTTTCTAACCATTTTATGCATCTAAAGTTTAACAGCCATTATATCGCTCTCCTCAAGCACACCAGACTCCTTTGATAAAATTAGTAATTTTACTTCACAGAACATTGGAGTTGCTGGTCTACAGCTGCCTTGATTAGTTAGTTAGTTAGTGTTATTGTGTGACTTTGGTGTTTTTAAGAGTTGGGTCAGATTTGAAATAAAACACCAAAGTCACACAGTAACACAAGCAAACTGACTGATGGGGGCAGCAGCAGACCAGTAACTCATTTTTGTTCTGTGAGGTAAAATCCCTGTTTTAGTGAATGTAGTCTGGTGTGTGTGCTGTTTGTGGTTAAACCAAAAGGATCTTCCAGGTCTCTCTCTGTAGGGATCCTTTCCATAATGCTGTCAGACACTTCTTTGCTCATTTCAAAGCCACCAGACTCCATTGAGAAAAACAGTATTTTACCTCACAGAACACAAGACTTAGCTGTGCTAATGCTGCCCTATATCAATTAGTTAATACATTAGTTTGGATCAGAACTAACCATTTAAAACTCTCAAATCACACAGTAAGTGTAAAATACCTGATCAAGGCAGCGGTAGACTCCGTTGCAGCTCCTGTGTCCTGTTCTCTAAAATCCCTGTTTTTGTGAATGGAGTCTGGTGTGTGTGCAGAGAGCGATATAACGGCTGTTTGTGGTTAAACCAAAAGGATCTTCCAGGTCTCTCTCTGTAGGGATCCTTTCCATGATGCTGTCACACACTTAGAATAACAATCTGAGCCTGTCAGTGGATCAAACAAGCTCTTTTAGTGGACCTACTGTGATCAGGTGCAGTTGTCCCAAAGGATCACGTTGCAGCCTACTAGTAATTTAGACCACAAAATATTGAAAAATTGCGTTCCAGGTTTAAAAATACCAAAGGTACCCTTTAGATTCACAACAATGTCTCTTATGATGCTTCAGTACTCAGGGTTTGTGACTTTATTCTCACATGTTTCTGTTGTGATGAAGTGAAGGTCTCCCTGAATTACCAACCCTCATTTAAACGTAGAAATGTTTTTAAAAGTGAGTCCTGTGACATGATCTTCTTGTCTCCGACAGGACGGCTCTCTGGAGCGTCTGAGCTCGGCGGAGTTCGTGTGCCTCTCTCAGGCGGTGGAGGGATTCGTCAGGGACACCGAGGAGCTGTGCGGCCGGCGCAGCGTCTCCCTGAGGGGGGCGCTGCAGAGCCAGGCCAACCGCTTCGTCCACCGCTTCCACGAGGAGCGCAAGACCAAACTCAGGTTAGCAGTATAGAGCGGTAGCATGAACACTGTAATGATGCGTTTAATGAGTTTAGCCACAACAATAAAGGCCTTTTATTTGTTCCTTCCTTGTTGTTTTTTAATATTTTGGATTGTCTTCTTGTTTTAGCCTGTTTCCCATGAGCACCCTGACACATTTTCAGTCTGTTTGATCATTCAGAACAACTAGTCATTGCTTTTCCTGCTTTCATAATGTTAAATTTGACATTTAAAGCCACATCTGGTGTGTGTTTGTGTCTTGATGGTGATCATGTATGTTGTTTTTGCAGCCTCCTTCTGGATAATGAGCGCTGGAAGCAGGCAGAGGTTCCTTCTGAGTTCCAGGATCTGGTGAACTCCATCGCTGACGGCAAAATAACACTACCAGAGCGCAAAATCCCAGGTACCTAAAAATCTGACATTGTTTATCTTTTTTAACCAAGTAACTGAGAGCATGTCCAGTGTTGAAGTACAAGAGCGTAGAGACGTTTTCTTTTCTTTTATCCAAAGCGACCAACAATAATGACGCCAAACTTGCAATAATCATAGAAATACATGACATTTTAAAGCTTTGGAACAGAACTCCATTAAGTTTTTGAAGACTTCAGCTGTAACGTGTTTGGGTGTCTTGTGCAGGTCCAGAGGAGAGGAAGCCGGCTGAGTTTCTGCTCGTCAACGGACAAAAATATGCTGTCGTTGGGTACGTGTCCACACACGTGTCTCTATGAAAGGATAACTTCAATGTTTTTAATTCTGGGTCCTGTTTTTTTTTTTTTACATATTTTGAGTTCAAAATGACTGGTAGGTGCAAAAAGTTTTGGAATTGGTCCTTTTGGTTTAACCGCAAACAGTTGTTATATCGCTCTCTGCACACACCAGACTACATTCACTAAAACAGGGATTTTAGCTCTCTGCACAAACACCAGACTACATTCACAAAAAGAGTGATTTTACCTGGGAGTTGGTTTTTTTGTGTTGTTGTGTGACTTGAGTGATTTAAAGAGTAAGTTAATATCTAACACAATACTTGTGTAACACACAAAAATTTAAAGAAACTATCTGATGGAGGCAGCAGCAGACCGGCAGCTCCTGTGTCCTGTGAGCTAAAATCCCTGTTTTAGTGAATGTAGTCTGGTGTGTGTGCTGTTTGTGGTTAAACCAAAAGGATCTTCCAGGTCTCTCTCTGTAGGGATCCTCTCTACTGGACCAGTTCCAACACTTTTTGTACCCTCTAGTCATTTTGAGCCCAAAATATGTAAAATTGGGGCTCAGGTTAAAAAATACCAATAATCCTTTAACACGAGACAATAATTCAAGATGAACAGTTTCAACAAGGTTGTCTTTCTGATTTGTTCAGGACGGTTCTGCTGCTGATCCGGATCTTTCTGGAATACTGTCAGTGTGTCAACGACATCCCATCCATCGCCACCGACATGCTGACGCGTCTGTCGGACCTCCTCAAGGTCAGAACCACGTCCACGCTGCTGACCCCATCGGGCCCAGCAGAACACAGGCGTCCGATTGGTCCATCTGAATGCCGATCAACCGATCAATAGCCCTCCTCGTCCTTTTAGGCAGAATTAGCCGTCATGCTTGTCTGTAACTCCCCGTCGTTCAGTCGACAGTGACCCGAAGGTTTGGTTTGACTAAAACCAGAGTAAAAGTTCCCTCGAGTAAATCTTTGTTTTAATAAACGTCCGTCTGTATTATTGATTGATTGATTACGAGCCTGTTGTGAGCTCATAGTTTACTTCAGACTCTACTAGGGGCGAAGCTAAAGTCTAATCTAATGTTTGTTGATATTTAAAGCTAATCAGAGACTTTTAGAAGCAGATAAAAGTTGTTCCCTCTGACTTTAGTGTTGATTTAGAATTAATAAATGGTTGCTAAGTGTTACCAAAAGCATAAACCTTTAAAATATGCTGTTGTCCAATCAATAACTGAGTGTAACAAACTTTTAGATTTCAGTGTTCAGGCTTCACACTTTCAAAGCCGACCTGAAGCCCTGCGGCCACACACGGATACTTTAAAGATCTAATATGAAACATTTCTCCATTAACGTGCATTAAAAACAACTCAACCTTTGAGTTTTGTGTTCTTATATTAACCCAAATGATTCCATTAGTGTTCAGATCCGGAGAGATCCTTTTATTCCTGGTGACTAATTATTCAGTCCTGTTAGCAGGCTAATGTTACTAGAAATGAAATGAATAAAACTTAAAGATAACTTCTACGCACAGACTGTATAGAAATATGACGTCACCCGTCGGTTTGTCTGTTTTGAAGCCTTGAATTTGGCTTTTTGGGCGTCACCATCTTGTTTTTTTGGAGCCAGAGGTGACGTTAGTGAGCAGGTAGCCTCTCTTCCTGGTGTATCTTCCTCTAAATGGACCATAATTTATGAAATATAAATAAATGAACATCCTGCTGTGCTGAAGAAGACTGTAAACTAGAGACTGAGAACAGAAACTCATCAGGAAAATGTCTCATTGACTTCCATCCAGTCAGATTTCTGTTTGTCGCCCCCTGCTGGACATTAGAGAGAGTGCAGGTGTAAGGCTTTAAGGCTGATTTTTTTTTTTTTTTTTTTTTTGTCTCTGCAGCACTTCAACTCTCGGAGCTGCCAGCTGGTTCTGGGAGCCGGAGCTCTGCAGGTTGTCGGGCTGAAGACCATCACCACCAAAAACCTCGGTACGACCACACACACACACACACACACACACACACACACACACACACACACGAGTCAGGCTCACAACCTGCAGAGTGAAAGTGAAGATGCTGCTGCTGCTAATGTTCAGTGTGTGTGTGTGTGTGTGTGTGTGTGTGTGTGTGTGTGTGTGTGTGTGTGTGTGTGTGTGTGTAGCTTTAGCCTCCCGCTGCCTGCAGCTGGTGGTTCACTACATTCCCATCATCAGAGCTCATTTTGAGACCAAACTGCAGCCAAAACAGTTCAGCGTCCTCCGGCACTTTGACCACATCACCAAGGTAACGCACCTCCGCCTGCTCATCCTGTTCCCTGTATTACTGAACATCTGTTTTACATCTTTATATTTGATATGTTTCTTGATTATACATTAATATACCAAAGTAAAATCCTTGTAATGAATCTGATTCTGGTTCTGAACTTTACTGGAAATGAAAAAAAAAAGCCTCTAACAGGAAAATCTTTAAATCTTTGAAGTCTTTAAATGTAAAATGATTGATGATGAGTGATGAGTGACTTGTGTTGCTCTGCAGGACTACAACGACCACATAGCGGAGATATCTGCTAAGCTGGTGGCCATCATGGACAGTCTGTTTGAGAAGGTTTTATCAAAGGTGAGATCAGCTAATGTAAAGTTAGTGTTGGCCATCTTTGATCTGTGACTCTGCTGATTAGCTCACTTCCTCTTATTTGGTTGATTTGGTCATTTTTCTTGTGATTTTCATGCTTCGAACCAGCTGCGTTTTTTTAAAATGTGTTTCTTGTGTGTATTTCCTGCTTTGTCGTGCTGCAGCTAAAGTGAAACCTCTCTGTGTTAAACCCCCTCTGAACGATTTAATGTCTGGCCTGATGCCACCGATTATAAAATGATGCTGATGTGCTGCTGGATTATATCGTCTAAAGTCTGACAGCATCTTCAGTGGCGTGTAAACAGCAGCTCGACCTTTCTCTGGTTATTTAGCTGAATCTTTGAGACACAAACAAATCAAATCATCAGCGGACATTAGGTTTCTCACTTGGTTTCTCCGTCGTCTTCTTCTTCTTCTCCGTCTTCTTCTTCTTCTCCGTCCTCTCTTTCCTACTGACATCATCGCCATTCGCATTCAGGTCAAGGAAAACCTGCTGGAAACCAACTTCTGGACCAATTTGCCTTTAATTTTGGAACATTTCGACCAAAACGTGGCATAGACAAGCAGCTGATTTTGAAAATATCCATCTGAAAACACGCCCCCCTTTCCCTCAGGCTGAGTCCACAATGCTGATGAGAACACCTCTCGTCCTCTTAGCTCTTTCACTCTGACCAATATATAGAGGCGTCACCATGGTAACGCTAGCTTTAGCTCTCTGCGCTCGGGGGCGGAGCTTCACCAAACGGCGGTCTGTCGCTGAGCAGCAGCTCGCTCTCTGAGCTTCCTGCTGCTGACTCACCGCGGTCTGTGCAGCTAGCTCGTTAGCTTTAGCCTTGTGGAAGACTGGCGGTCATGTGATGCGGGTGCAGGTACGTAGGCAGGTCGGCCTTATTGGACGAGTCTGTTACAGCTGTTTTCTAGTTTTAGCAAACCTTCTTCATTCACTGATCGCCGTCGGGCTGTTTATCAACCAAAATAACAAAAACTTTAAAAGCAAGATCCTAAACAGAGTCCCTCTCATGGTGGAGGAAAAGGTTTACTAGTGACCCTTTCAAAGTAAAGCGATGAGGTGAAGGTGTGTGTCACCACGCTGCTGCTGTTGTCTCCTCAGTACGAAGTGAAGGCCCCGATGCCGTCGGCCTGCTTCAGAAACGTCTGCAAGCAGATGGCGAAGATGCACGAAGCGCTTTATGAGCTTCTACCTGAAGAGCAGACACAGGTGAGGCTCACTTCATCCTGATTATTTCGAGGTTCATGTGGAAGCATTTGAGGTTTTCAGTGTGAACTAGTGGACGAGCGGAGACGAGGGATTAAGAATGTGTAGCTCGCTTTGCAAAGGAAAGAAACTCCTGAAGAAATAAAAACCTGAGGTCTGATTGTTACTGACTGTTTGTGTGACCAACTGAAGCTTCAGCCTGCTTCCTGTTTATCTGTTCCTCTGTGGGAATCTGTCAGTGAGGACGAGAGTCTTTGAGCTCTATAAAGAAATGATTATAAATCCTGTTATTATTGGCTTTAGTGGAGGTCTGCTGACTCACATGTGTTCTCCTCTACAGATGTTGTTCCTGAGGATTAATGCCAGTTTTAAGATGCACCTGAAGAGGCAGCTGGCTCGACTCGGGGTCGTCAATGATGGAGGACCACAGCACGGGTAACCACACACACACACACACACACACACACACACACTATAGACCTCCACTAACTCTAGAGGTCAGAGGTCAGGTGACCATGTGGTCTCTGTCTGCAGGCTGGTGGTCGTGGACGTCGCCTTCTACACGGAGAACGTTCAGGCGCTGAAGAGCCTCGAGCGGCTCGACCTCAACATGGCCGAGATCTGGGAGCAGAAGAGGTGATGGGGGGGGGGGGGGGGGACGGCGGCGGGACGTCCAGGACCGACCTATCAGCTGTCAGCGGCCAGCTGGAGGAAGAGGAAGAGGAGGAGGAGGAAGAGGAGGAGGAGGAAGAGGAGGCCCCAGAGGGACCAAAAACACAAAACTGGTAGAAGTCGAGCAGCAACACGCTGGAGGGGGGGGGGCTTCCTTAACAGCTCCACCTTAAGAGACCTCTGTTAACTCTCAGATCCTCCTTAAAGCTGCTGCCACCTCTTCTCACTGTGTGCAATTCAACAGAGACACTAGTAAATTATTAGAGGCGGTTTTAGTGGGAGCGAAGGGTGTAGATAATGTTTAACCAGTGGCGGGGTAATTTATTTTTCTGTCGTCTTGGAAACGTTCAACAGGAAGTCGGAGCCGAGCGGATTTTTATCATCGACGCTAAAAAAAAAACCTCTCGCTGGTTTCGCAGACTTTTGCTAAAACGCCAGACTTGATGTGAATATTTTCCTCCGTCTGACAGGTTCCCCTCAAGGTGTTTCCCAAACTTTTTTCCAAACCCCATCCGTCAGCTGGTTTTATTCGCCGTGGTGACGGAAACGTTTAAAAACTTTTTTTTTTTTTTTTTTTTTTTTACTCCAAACAGGAAAATCAGGCTGCAGGAACCACCAGAGAAGCAGGAGCTGGTTTAAAAACGTGTTGTTGAAGAGTTCATTTCCTGTGAATTTTTTAAACGACACAACCCGCAGACCCTGAACGCATCACAACTCTCCGCTGCATCCTGTTGTCACCAAAGTAAAAGTTTCTAATTTGGGAAATAAACTCTTCAAATGCACTTTTTTTTTTTTTTTCTTTTTTCCTTCAAACACAATTATGCTTTAAGCTGAGTGACATTCAGGCCCAGTTGTTGTAATCGAAGGTAATTTTTTATACATTTAATTAATAATCGAGAGTTTGACGGCAGAAAACGAAGCATGAAAGTCGGCCGTTAACTTCCTCCTACTGTAGTTTGATTTAATCTGCATGAGCTTTTTTTGCTGAAACGACACGAATGGAACAGAAAATCTGATTTATTTTTGTTTATGATATTTTACAGAACATTATAGTCAAACGGAGCGTCTTTTCAAAATAAAAGCCCAAAAGTCTCCATGGCCTTTGCGCTTTTGTTAAGGCAGTTATTGGTCACGGGGGGGATGACATCAGAGGACGTGGACGCAGCTTTTTCTCGTGGTGCTTTCAGGTGCTGTCGTCGATTCTCATTTGTCTCGACTTCGTTCCATGTTTAAGAGAAAAAAAAAAAAATCATCCAAATTCCTTCAAAATAAAACGGCATGAAATATAGTGAACACAAACAATTTGATGCAACTTTTACTCAGTACGTGACTTTTATTTTGTTTTTTTTGTTTTGTTTTTTGAGGTCAACCAAGAGAAGTATTTTGATCTGCTGATTTAATTCCTCGATTAATCGTTTGGTCCATAAAATATCAGAAAACAGCCCGAGATGACCTCAGACGTCCCCAAAAATATTCAACTTCTATCAAAGCAAAACCAAAAAAAGAGTAAATTTTCATTGTAAATTTTGATTGACAGCTCAGTCGCTCACCTGCGAGGCTCGTAGTCGAACACCTGACGACGCCTCACCTGTGTGACCCTTTTTTTTTTTTTCTTCCTCTCGTCTTTTGGCGCCAAAATTCCTTTTTTTTTTTTTCTCACCAAATGTCAGATTTTCTGTTTCCTGAGTGAAGTTCAGCCCTTCTGAGCTCCGACCAATCAAAATTATTACTATATATATATATAATTTTTTTTTTTTGGAGATGATCATGTGACCACAGCCGCCAGTTTCCTGTGTGAGACTCGAGCGAACAAAAAGCATCCAAACTACATCACTGTCCGCCTCAGAAGTGCCTACTTTTGATCGACTGTCAGAGACGACACATCTGAGCTCTCCACTACAGTGTGCCTACCATACCACTGTGTGTGTGTGTGTGTGTGTGAGAGAGTGTGTGTGTGTGTGAGTGTGTGTGTGTGAGAGAGAGTGTGTGTGTGAGAGAGTGTGTGTGTGAGAGAGTGTGTGTGTGAGTGTGTGAGAGAGAGAGTGTGTGTCGACCCTCTCTGTTGGGTTCAGACGAGTCGAGCTGCATGTTTGAGAATCCAAAATGTCTTGAATCCTTCAAACCTGACGTGAATAAAACAGGATGTTGGAGCGGCGACTTCTTCCGTCTGTTTCTGCTCATTTTTTAGTCTTCAGGCTCGTCTGAATGTTTCTGTCATCGTACGAAGGAGATGAGAGATTTGATTTAAAAAAATATATATATATTTATATTGACTTTAAAAAAAAAGTTACTTTGAGAAACAGTTGGTTAAAAATAGTTTTAATTCAGCTCAAAGCTTCAACGGCATATTTGGGCCATCGTAGTCAAAAAGAAATTAGAAATAAATAAATATTCCCAGAAAAAAAGAGATTAAATTTAAAATTCACGAGGAAAAAAAAAAA
Organism: Pempheris klunzingeri; assembly: GCF_042242105.1. Lineage (NCBI taxonomy): Eukaryota > Metazoa > Chordata > Actinopteri > Acropomatiformes > Pempheridae > Pempheris > Pempheris klunzingeri. The sequence goes on from NC_092014.1 coordinate 1,930,203, forward strand.
AAAAAGAGGTGTTGATCGACCCTCAGCACGCCGCCGCCTTCAAACGGGGTCGAGTTTACAGAAGTTAGTTATTTAGTGGACGGTTAATATTTGATCATTTTAGTCGTTTTTATTTTATATCTGAGGAAAAATGTTGAAATTCCCGACGGCCTCACATTTCCTGCTTTAACGCTACGTTAGCTCTTCTTTTTGCCGTCCTTGTTGCCTAGCAACGGCCTTCTCACGATGTAACCAGCGTTATTCCCACAGCCCATTAAATTATACTTTACGGTCAGATTTAGCGAAAGGACTCTCAGCGACACTCCAAGTCTCTTATTTTAATCAAGTTTGAATTTATAATCAATACTTAAGAATATTCAAGGTTTTTTTTTCTGGTAAAAATTTGAATTTTCTTTATTGTAAATTCACTTTTTTTAATCTCAAATCTTTTTTTTTTTCTCTCCTAAATTTACTTCTTCCAAAACCCGTTGAGCCCTTCAGTCAAAAAAGAGGGTCCAAGTTACCCTTTCCTTATTTGAATGTGTTTCTGGATCCTGATGTCAGACTCGCTGGTTTACGGTAATTAAACCGACATCTAGAAGCCTCTTAAAGAGGTTTTTCCTGCAGCACCACAGAGACACGGGACACTCGCTCGCCCTTATTGCACTGGTTTAATTGACAGCAGACAGACGACCGGTCGGCTCGGATCGGCTGCAGTAACAGAAAGTTTCTCCCTGAAAAGCTTCGTGTCTGCGGAGGAAGAGGAGGGCGACCTTCGACCCCCTCGGGCCGGCTTCACCGTGACATCACGGCGTGAAAGACCAACTGGGAGGCTCCTCGGGGTGCAGACGGCTTCGTCTGTGTGTGAGCGTGGTGGTGGTGTTTTTTCCCAGAAGGCCTCAGTGGTCGAGGATCCGCAGGTTTCCTGAAACGATCTTGTTCTCCAGCATCGCTCCGGCAGGAATATCGATCCGGTCTCCGTGATTTGCGATGATGATGACGGTTCCCTGGTGGGAGGAAAGTTTGACTGAAATCAGTTTTTTTCATTTTACCAGGAAACTCATGAAACTTTTCAGCTGCAGTGGAAAGAAAGTGACACAAAGAGGGAATTTGACCTTAAAGGTGCAGTAAAGTTTGGGTCATTCATTTGATTTGAATAACTGACGTGTGGATTTTGTCTCCATTGCCGTTTACATGGACCTTAATGTTCCACTAATGATCAGAATACAGAGTAAACCTCTGATAATCTGTTGGATCCAAACTAACCGTTTAAAACACCAAAGTCACTCAATAACATAAACAAACTGACTGATGGAGGCAGCAGCAGAGCAGCAGCTCCAGTGTCCTGTGAGCTAAAATCCCTGTTTTAGTGAATGTAGTCTGGTGTGTGTGCTGTTTGTGGTTAAACCAAAAGGATCTTCCAGGTCTCTCTCTGTAGGGATCCTTTCCATGATGCTGTCACACACTTAGAATAACACTCTGAGCCTGTCAGTGGATCCAACAAGCTCTTTTAGTGGATGTGCTATGTTCCCTTCAAAACCACCAGACTCCACTGACAAAAATAGTAATTTTACACCAACAAACCCTGATGTTTCTGCTCTACAGCCGCCTTGATCGGTGAGTTCGTTTGTGTTGTTGTGTGTTATACAAATGTTGTGTTGTATCCAAATTAACCCTTTAAAACTCCAAAGTCACATAAAAACACAAACTAACTGAACAGCAACATCTGGGTTCTGTGAGGTAAAATTGACGTTTTTGTCAATGGAGTCTGGTGGTTTTGAAGAGAACACAGCACATCCACTAAAAGTGCTTGTTTTAGCCACTGACAGGCTCAGATTGTTATTCTAAGTGCGTCTGGTGTATTTGCAGAGAGCACTTTAACTATTATAAATGGCTATAACCAGCACTTTAAGTGGATTTACTTTGATAAAGCTCGACAATTACAGCAAGAAAAACCTGCTTCAGTCTTTGAGGCTCAGCTCAACAGACAGACAGAGAATCTCTCCTGTAAGAAAACTCAACGTGCTTATGTTTTCTTATGTTAACTATTAGTAGATTTATCTTCCAGAAAAGCTGTAAAAATGTCCTTTACCTTCAGAGAGACGTTCTTTCCGAAGGTGACGTCTCCCGACACGGTGAGGTGGTCGAGCTCCAACATGTCCGGGATGCTCTCGAACCGGGACAGAAACTCCTGAACCTGCACGACGAACAGAAATATAAAATAATAATCTGATTTCTGCACATTTAGTTAGTTAAACCTTTAAAAAATAAGATGTTCTGTGATCTTTTCATTGAGTTTAAAACAGATTATAACTTTATAAATATAAAATATAAAAATATAAAATCTGTTACGACTTTCTATCAGCCAAACAAAGATTATCTGAAGAGTACAGAAGCCAAAATTAGTCCAATTATCTCAAGATAAATAGGGTTAGGGTTAGGGAATATTTACTCGTTATGAGAAATTAAGAGGTTGTTCTATGGAGTCACAGGAGTGCCATTAAAAAAAAAAAAAAGAAGAAATAAGAGGCTAAAGCCAGTTGACTGACAGCTTGATAGCAGAAGTAATAATGTAAAGAATAAGGAAAAATAAAGGAATTAAAATATATAAAATAAATATTTAAATGTATATAACATATACAGAAATTAATGTGAAAAATCTGAATTTATATTTATATATCAACAGTTTTTAATTTACTTAACATTTATTTTCTTTTTCTTTTATAGATTTATCTGTTTTTTAATAGCACTCCTTTGACTCTTGCTGCCTGAGCGTTAAATTTATCTTTACAGGATAAAGATCCATTTTTATGAAAGATTTACTTCGGCTAAAGAAAATTATTTTAAGATAAAATGACAAAACTCTGAAGGTAAATGTGTTTTTATCTGAAGAGAACTGGATTTGAAACGGCGTCTCTTGGCTTCCGTATCAGAAGAACCTGATAAATCAAATTTAAACGTCCGCCATTTTCCCATCATGCCTCACCTTGGTGAAGGAGCTGCCCAGCTTGACGTGCGGCGTGGTGGGAAACTCCCTCCTCTTGCTCATGGTGAGTGAGCCGGCGTCCAGGCTGTACAGGTTGGACATCACCAGCAGCAGGTCGGACGACGTCTTCACCGGCAGGAAGCGGCTGCGGGGGACGTTCACGCCCATGGCGTTGTTGAAGCTCTTGATGGCGGCGCCCACGGCCGTCTCCAGCTGGATGACGTTCAAACCGCCGTCCAGCGTCTGCAGAGACATTCAGGGGGTTCGGTTAAGAGTGGGAAAACGGAGCTTCATGTTGTGATTTAACTTTATAGTCTTAAAGGAATAGTCTGCTAATTTTTAAACCTGGGCACTATTTCATTTTATTTATTTATTTTTTTACATATTCTGTGTTCGGAACGACTGGTAGGTACAAAAGGTTTGTTCTTTTTCTTTCGTTTTCAAAGCTGCCAGACTCCATTGATAAAAACAGTGATTTTAGCTCACGGACCACAGGAGTTGCTGCCTCAGCTGGTAAATTTGTTTGTGTTATTGTGCGACTTTGGTGTTTTAAAGGGTTCATTCTGATCCAACATGATATTTCTGTGACACACAATAACGCAAACAAACTAATCAGTCAAGGCAGCAATAGACCAGCAACTCCTGTGCTCTGTTTAGGTAAAATTACTGTTTTTACCAATGGAGTTTGGTGTCTGGAGCGATATAACATCAGCAGCTACAGTCCTTCCGTTTCAAGGAGCAATTTTTCAAAGACAGTTTTGGGACTACGCTGGAATAAAAGCAGGAATGTAACTCATGACACATAAAACCTAAACAGGAGCCTGTGAGTGAAGTGATGGGACACTGAATAAAATGCTTTCCTCAAAGATGTGATGATGGGACAGTTTTATAGAAGAGTAAATCCCACATAAGAGGAGAAACATTCAAAGCTAATGTTCTGATAATATACAGACCTTCATTACTGATTATTAGTTCTACATGATCAGGCTATAAACTAAACCTTAGCTACAAAACAAAAGGAAAACTTCACGCTCCATCTGGACGAGTGTGCGTCACCTTTGGGTTGACGATGATCTCCAGGTCGAGGGCGTTCTTCTCCTGCAGCCTCTTGATGGCGGGCAGAGAGATCCACAGGTTGTTGGTGTTGAAGATCTTGAACTTGGTGACGGACTTGAACTCGTCCACGTGGGCCTTCGGTACCTGCGCGATCTCCAGCAGCCTCAGGTGGTCCTCGTACTGGATCAGGGTGCCGCCCTGCAGACGGGAGGGAACGGGAAGCACTGAGAGGCGAGAAGGTGCCGATTTAAAAACAACGAGAGATGGGGAGGGAGCACGGATGAAATAAAAAGAACTGGATGCAACTTCAGAGGCTTCGTTCATTCCTGTGAAGTCAAAAAAGTTTGACTTCCTGCTCATGGAGCAGTATGAGCTCCATGTATGACTGACTTCCTGTTAGCCCGCCGCTAACTTCCTGTTAGCTCTCTGCTATAATGAACGGGAATAAAATGATTTAATCGTGTGGCTCGTCTAGACTTTCTGAGTGTTATCAGATCAAATGGATCAAATCCTGATGGTAAGACGAGTCGTGGAGTTTTTTTATTCAGAGAATTCAGAGATTAACATTTTAAATTTTTGAGAAAAAATACTTGAATATTCTTTAAGATTTAAAATCATCAAAAACTCAAATTCTCAGAGATTAAAGTCGCTAATTTATGAGAAGAAAACTCCAAAACAAACCTTTCTAAGGAAATAATAGAAACACGATTATTCTGACGTTAATCTCAGAGAATATTCTCGTTTTCTTTCCTGTAACTTTACCACTTTAATCTAGAAAACCTCCTGCTCTATCAGCTCTGTATTTATCCTTCTTTTCTCGCTACGACCGCCCTGTGCGCCTGTGTTTTAAGTCTCACAGGGATGAAAAGGGGATTCGGCGGCCGCGGCCTCGGACCTTGACGTCGGCTCTGGTTTTGTCGGTGACCTCCATGATGAACTCGCAGCGTCTGTCGGCCGGCTGGCTCATCAGGTGGTGGAGGATGAAGAGGTCGACGGTGGCGCCCAGGTTGTCGATGTTGGACACGAAGATGTACTCCTTCCCCTCGGCGATCAGCTTGTCCAGCAGCCCGCAGTTGGCGAAGCTGGCGTAGATGTCTCCGTGGCCCGGCGGGTACCAGGCCTCTGAGTTCTCGCCGCTCATCCCCATGTTTTTGGCGATCGGCAGCAGGGACTCCTTGTTGATCCTCGCATATCTGTGAGGAGATCGACGGATCACTGGCGTGCAGAAATATGTGGCAGGACTGATGTTGCATTTGTCTTCTTACTACTGAGCTCCTGTGTGAATTTCCCTGATTTAGGATTAATAATGTTTTTCTTATCTTACCAGTTAAAATGCATGTTAATACCATTTATAGGGCTTGAACAAAATAAAGAAATAATAAAAAGCAGCAAAGGACCAGAGTTTATTAACACTAAGTAATATTAACATGAGACAGAGGGCACGATGTGGGTCTGGACGTTAACCACAAACAACCGTTATATCGCTCTCTTCAGAGAAACCAGACTCCATTCACAAAAACAGTGATTTTACTTCTAAGATCAGTGGAGTTGCTGCGTAAATCGATTAGTTTGTTTGTGTGATTGTGTGACTTTGGTGTTTTAAAGGGTTAGTTTGGATCCAACAAAATATTACTGTAACATGCAATAACACAAATAAACTAATCGATCAAGGCAGCAGCAGACCAGCAGCTCCAGTGTCCTGTGAGCTAAAATCCCTGTTTTTGTGAATGTAGTCTGGTGTGTGTGCTGTTTGTGGTTAAACCAAGAGGATCTTCCAGGTCTCTCTCTGTAGGGATCCTTTCCATGATGCTGTCACACACTTAGAATAACACTCTGAGCCTGTCAGTGGATCCAACAAGCACTTTTAGTTGCACATGCTAGTTAAACCACGCTCTTCAAGACCACCAGACTCCACTGACAAAAATAGTAATTTTACCTCACCGAACCCAGATGTTGCTGTTCAGTTAGTTTGTGTTACTGTGTGACTTTGGAGTTTTAAAGGGTTAATTTGGACGCAATACAACATTTGTATAACACACAATAACACAAACTAACTGACCGATCAAGGCAGCAGTAGAGCAGAAACATCTGGGTTCGTTGGTGTAAAATTACTGTTTTTTTCAATGGAGTCTGGTGTGTCCTCGTTAGTTACCTGCTCTGGTTGAAGGTGTGGATGTTGACGCGGTGGTGTTTGTACTTCTGCAGGATCTTCTTCGTGTCCTCGTCGGTGTTGAAGGAGTTCATGAGAACGAGCGGCACGTCGGCGTTGAAGGTTTTGTTCAGGTGCTGAAAACAACGACAGTGCGTTCAGCCTGATCCTCAGAGGCTCAGCTCGTTGTGCTAGTTTGTGTCGTGCGTCTCTACCTCGATCTGCTGGACGGTCAGGTCCAGGAAGGTGTTCTCGTTGCGGACGCTGATCAGACTCTTGGGGCCCTTACAGCCCATGCTGGTCCCCAGACCGCCGTTCAGCTTGACCACAGCGAGCTTGTTGAGGCTGGCGGAGATGTTGTCAGGGAGACCCTTCGTCTTGATCTTCTCGTAGGGCTGGACCTGAGCAGAGACACGTTCAGACGGACTAAAGGTCAGATTCTCAACATCAAGTATCACAGTAACTCCAGTGGTTTTAAACCTGGGCTCTATTTGTACTTATCCTGGTGACTAAAAGTGTTGGAACTGGTCCAGTGGATCACCTCAGCCAGATTAATGTAAGGTGATCCTTTGGGACAACTGCACCTGATCACAGTAGATCCACTAAAAGTGCTTGTTTGATCCACTGACAGGCTCAGAGTGTTATTCTAAGTTAAGTAAAACAAGTTGTCAAATGAATGAAGCAGAGTGAAAAGTACAATGTTTCCCTCTGAATTACAGGAAGTAGCAGAAAATGGACACTCTAAAGTAAAGTGGTTGGCCTTGAATTCCCCGTCATGTATGTAACTGTGTGATTACACAGACGGTTCAACAGATGGGACACAGACTAATCAATAACCTATCTGTGTCAGCTGGAGGACGGCAGCAGGTCAGGGACAAAACTAAGACTTCAGCCACGAAGCTCACAAATCAAATATAAACTAAAATCTTTCACTGTCAGGAAAGTTGAGGCCTTTTCAGACACGATCCATGAAAGGGTGACTGCAGCATTTTTAAACCTGGGCGCCATTTTGACATATTTCGGTGTCTAAATGGTTTCCTCAAAACCACCAGACTCCATTAACAAAAACAGTCATTTTAGCTTGCTGAGCCAGCGAGCTGCTGGTGTCCTGTTGCCTGGATCGATTCGTTTGTTTGTGTTATTGTATGACTGGTGTTACTTCAGATCCAACACACTATTAGTTTAACACACAATAACACAAATAAACACAACTGATCAAGGCAGCGCCAGACCAGCAACTGCTGTGTTCTGCACGGTAAAATGACTGTTTTTGTCAATGGAGTCTGGTGTGTTTGCAGAGAGCGATAAACTCACATTACTTTTAGCCTGTTTGGCAGCTGCCGGCTGAGGTGATCTCACCAAAACATGTACAAATAGGAGCCCAGTTTAAAAGCACCAGAGTTACCCTTAAAGTCTTATAAATGTCATGTTTGACGTGTCATGTGGCCTGGAGAAAAGTTCCATATATATTATATATACTCACATTTTGTTATTATAATACTGTTAAGACATCGTGATTTGCTCCGGAGTGAAGCCCCTCATTGGCTGTGACGTGAACCAGCCGTGTGTGTGTGTGTGTGTGTGTGTGTGCGTGTGCGTGCGTGTGTGCATGTGTGTGTGTGTGTGTGTGTGTGTGTGTGTGTGTGTGTGTGTGTGTGTGTGCATGCGTGCGTGCGTGCGTGTGTGTGTGTGTGTGCGTGTGTGTGTGCGTGTGTGTGTGTGTGTGTGTGTGTGAGGATATAGGGTTTCACATTCTGTGATCAGCCCTTCGAAACGATAACAACGTTCTGCGGCATCAGTGTTAAGTCTGTTTTTCATGTCGGCAGTCAGGGCTGGGTGTGTGTGTGTGTGTGTGTGTGTGTGTGTGTGTCTGGGGGGGGGCAGCAGGAGATAAATGTCAGCGTCTGCTCTTCCTCGCCGCCTTAGAACCAGACTTTCGAATGCTGCGGCGGTCAAACTATTCTTAGTCCTAACCTTCACTACGCTCTGGTATTTTAGGAACCTGGGTGTGTGTGTGTGTGTGTGTGTGTGTGTGTGTGTGTGTGTGTGTGTGTGTGTGTGTGAGAGTGAAATGTCACCATGCTTATAACTGGCCGGCTCTAGCCTGAATGTTCTCCGTCCTCAGATCTGGTTTCGGTAGCTTGTTTCTGAAGCTGCTCTCCGCTCTGTGGTAGTGGAGTCATTTAAAGGAACAGTCCCACATTTCTGTACGCTCGGCGGCGGCGGCAGTCACATGATAGCTCACGTCTGTGCATCCAGCACAGAGACAGATCCAGGAGGTGATTAGCTTAGTTTAGCAGTGCTGTTGGACCCACTGACGGCTCCACCATGACGCTACATGAGTGGATCGTGTTTTGTTAATGATTTAATTACAGTACAGGAAGTGTTGTTCAGCCGTCTGTCTGTCTCACACACGTCTGACAGTTTACAACAAACTATTCACACCGATCCATCCAAGTGGGTTAAAGGAAAACCCCGTTGTTTTTAAATCTAGACCCTATTTGTACATATTTTGGTGTCTAAATGGCTGCATCGTGATCCTTTGGGACAACTGCACCTGATCACAGTAGGTCCACTAAAAGAGCTTGTTTGATCCACTGACAGGCTCAGAGTGTTATTATAAGTGTGTGACAGCATCATGGAAAGGATCCCTACAGAGAGAGACCTGGAAGATCCTTTTGGTTTAACCACAAACAGCTAACACACCAGACTCCATTCACTAAAACAGGGATTTTACCTCACAGGAGTGGCTTGTGTACCACTGCGTACATCGGCTAGTTTGTTTGTGTTGTTGTGTGACAGAGTTGGTTCACATTCAATAAAGTATTTATGTAACACACAATGACACAAACAAACTAAACGTTCGAGGCAGCAGTGGACCAGCAGCTCCTGTGTTCTACAAGCTAAAATGACCAGTTTAGTGAATGTAGTCTGGTGTGTGTGCTGTTTGTGGTTAAACCAAAAGGATCTTCCAGGTCTCTCTCTGTAGGGATCCTTTCCATGATGCTGTCACACACTTAGAATAACACTCTGAGCCTGTCAGTGGATCAAACAAGCTCTTTTAGTGGATCTACTGTGATCAGGTGACGTTGTCCCAAAGGATTACTTAGGCTGAGGTGATCTACTGGACCAGTTCTTTAACTTACAGTCATTTAGAGCCCAACATGTGTGCAAATATGGCTCAAGTTTAAAAATACCACAGTTCTTCTTTAAGTTGGCTCAAACCCAACAACCCTGCTACAACGACACGCTCTGGTGTTTCTGATTTATGACAACGCAGCCTGATGTTCTGTGCAGTCAGTGAACACACCGTCTGAGCCCAGCGTGACCACCGACCTTGGATGAGAGCACAGAGGTATTGCAACATGAAACCCTGCCCTCTGGCAAACAGTGTGACCGGCGCTATCTGGCGCTTACCGAGTCCTCGGGCGGCCGGTTGATTTTGGCCCAGTCGACCGAGGGACCTTTGACCTGCAGGAATCTGTGGAAGAGCTTCTTGAAGCCATCGAAGTCTTTTCTGGCGATCTGAAACAGAGAAACAACAACAAACGTCACCTCCTGCTGTCAGATAGAGTCAATCAATCAATCAATCAATAAACACCCCTCGTGTTTATCAGGGGGCACAAAGGATGGTCCACACCTTAAAGGATCAATCTGATGTTTTTCTAACATCAACAGTGGAGCGTCTCTCAGCACCGTCCGCTCAATACGTCGTTTTATCTCAAACAGCTGCTCATTCTTAGTTTTCAGGAAGAAATAAATAGTTTGGGACTATTTTCAGCGGTGGATGAATCCACATTTGGTGCTGTAGCGAGCAGCCGGACGCTGTGTGTGTGTGTGTGTGTGTGTGTGTGTGTGTGTGTGTGTGTGTGTGTGTGTGTGTCAGGATAAACTAGTGTGTGTTCACGGTGATGAAGGAACATGTCGGCCAGGGCGACAATTAAACTCACTGATGTGTTTTTAACAGATTTTCGACGACAGTGGAGCTCTGAGGCTCAGAGGGGGCACACACACACACACACACACACACACACCTGTGTTTAAAACCTCTAGTTTGTGTACTCCAGCAGTGTGTGTGTGTGTGAGAGAGACCTCTAGGTTGTTCACCTCTGAGGCCCAAACTGTCCCTCTGAGCTGTGTGATAAGACGACCTAATGGACTGTGTGTGTGTGTGTGTGTGTGTGTGTGTGTGTGTGTGTGTGTGTGTGTGTGTGTGCTCCGTGACACTTGACCAGAACTACGATCCAAATTAACTGAATGTGTTCCAGTTTAACATGAACTCGCAGCTGTTTGCCTCCAAACCAACAGTCTCCTCCCGTATCGTAACGGTCAGACTCTTCTTCCCCTCTGTTGCTGAGAATAACGGCCTGGAAAGTGTGTTTTTGTGCGTTTAAGACGTCACAGTGAAGCTTTAGGACATAAAATGTCATCACTTGTCATGACTGGGGAATAAATTCTGGCCAAAACGACCTTCAGATGAGTTCAGGTTTGGACATAAAATCACTTTGTTAGACGTTAGTGTGAAACAAACGTGGATATTGGTGCCAAATCTGAAGAAACAGCGAACGGACAGATGGACAACCTGCAGACATAAAGCCCCCGGCCACCAACATCTGAGGCGTAATAAAAAGATAAAAACACAAAGCTGAAGAAGCTGAAGGTACGAATGGAGACGCCAACAGGCCAAGATGGCCGCTGCCATCTTTTGTACAGAAGGAGGAAGTGACGAAGCATCACCTGTCTTTATATACGTTAGATGGTCTGAAACAACATGTCAGCGTCACGGAGGCAAACAGAGAACCTGGGTTCAGGCAGATAACTTCCTGGAAGCCCTTCGCCAACTTTAAAGGGGATAACATGGTTTTGTTGTGCGGCTCTAGTGTCATCGGACTGATTTGACTTTGAAATGTATCGCTGGTTCACAGACGTCTCTTTCACCATGTGAGTCTGTGGAGAAAAGTCTTTTTGGGCCCAAAGCCGTCACATAACAGACGCCATTGTTGTAAATTACACCGTTTGGCCTTTATGTCAAATGAGCGTCCATCCTGGAGGGTCTGTTCAGGGAATAACTCCAACGTTAAAACTGTAAATATACTAGAAATAAAAACCCCTATAAGATCATATTGCAAGAAGAAAACTCAACTTCTGAGAGATTAAAGTCGCTAATTTAAGAGAACAAACAAACGACGACCGCCTCAAACATGCAGCAGTAAGGAAATAATCTGGATTTTACTCAGATTTTACTCTGATTACTGATTTCCAGGCGTCTCTTTCACAGTGAAACTCTCACGTGACGGACACCAGTGTTGTAATTACACCGTTTGGCCACTACATCCAATTAGCATCAAAGCCTGACGCACTTCCTGCTGCATAAGATCGTTACATGTGAACGGAGATCTTTCTCACCTCGGCCTCGGCCTTGTCCGCCGTGCTGAGCAGCGCCTCCAGCTCGCGGTGCATCGACTCCTCGTGCTGCTGCCGGAGCTTCTCCTGAAACTCAGTCATGGCTCCTCTGGTCAGGTCTGCAAACACATAGAGCAGTTTCACTCTTCACTGGTCGGAGAGCAAACCCTCGTCTGCAGCACAGAATCTACCGGCGATACGCAGCGATAGAAGATATCTGAAGTGTTTCTAAAGCCATTTTCTGTCCTTAAAAAACGCTAAAATCAAGAGAAAACATGACAATAATCTCAATTTAATGAAAAAATGAAGGCAGCTGCAGTCTAAAAATGTCTACGACGACGTTGAACAACCTCAAAGTTCAGCTTCTGACTCCAGTGAGACGTCTGTGTGCATCATCTCGAGCTGCTGGCGGCCATGTTTCCATCCCTTTTCTGTCTTTTGTTTTTAAATAACTGTCCCTCGTGCAACACTGAAATCTTAAATTTCAGTCTATAAGTAATTAAATCAGCAACAATTATCCCAAAACACACACAGTTGAGCCGTTGAGTTGTTACGACGTCTAATAAAATGTATTTGCATCAAAAATGCCATAAAGTTTTAGATTTGTTTATTTGTTCACTCGGCAGCGAAACTTTTTCCAACAACAAAGCAGCTCACTGTGCATCAGCGTCGGGACTGAAGTGAACACAACCTGTTAAAATCCAAAAGCATTTTTTACTTTCACTTCTTGAATAGAGTTAATGTGAATGTCAGAGGACCGGAACATTACTCATTAACATCCAGGGAAGGACAAAAGTCTAAAAACAACCTGGATAAAAACTTACCAGCTACAGTTAGAGACATTTTTACCAAAGTCTGCTCAGAAACAACCAGAGACAACAAAGATAAGATCTGTGTGGAGAGAGGTGAAGGCGGCAGACGTGACGCCTCACAGCGTTCGTTACAGCGTGAAAAATAGTCCCAAGAAGAAGAAGAAACTCCAAAGTGAGCAGCTGTCAGAGAACAACAGACGTCCTCCTCATCCTCAGCTCAGAGGAAGCTCGCAGGTCTGCAGCCCCGACCCTGAACTCAACACAAGGCCTGCCCACAAACACACACACGCCAATCACACACAGCCAGGGTGTGTGTGTGTGTGTGTGTGTGGTACTGTGACTGTTCAGCCCACTCCACGTCACACACTCCTGAGCGCTTTAAATAGGAGTTACTTTGTTTTTGTTTTAGGAAATTAGGAAAACAATTAGTCAACACAGACAATTAAATGATGATTCATTGATTATTTAATCTCTTTAAGGCCAAACAAGATGATGATTATTTGGTTTTCTCCATCTTAAACTATTAGAAAGTGAATTTCTTTAAAAGTTCTCTATACTACACTCAGAAGTAAGACTGTGGAGTGACTTTGTGTTGGAACCAGAGTTCCTCAAAGTTTGATTTGATTGTCAGGAGAAAAAAAAATTTTTAAAAGTTACCGGGCTAACGCGGTGGCACAAAAGGAAGGTCTCCAGGCTTTGGAGCCAAATTTACGTGGCGTAATCACAACAATGGCGCCCAAATAGACGTCTGTACTTTTTTTCTGAGTCAAAATCTGCAAAATGAGGTCACAAAGAGTCACATGATTAAATCATTTTATTCCCATTCATTATAGCGAAAGGCTAACAGGAAGTTAGCCTGCTCGCTAGTCCTCCAGGCTCTATGGGCCCAATGATGCAGGAGTTCTGGGTACTTTCTTGGCTTCATGCACCACTGAGCAACTTTCATAGAAATGAATGGAGCCTCAGTCAGCAACACTGACACAGGCTGCAACGTGATCCTTTGGGACAACTGCACCTGATCACAGTAGGTCCACTAAAAGAGCTTGTTTGATCCACTGACAGGCTCAGAGTGTTATTCTAAGTGTGTGACAGCATCATGGAAAGGATCCCTACAGAGAGAGACCTGGAAGATCCTTTTGGTTTAACCACAAACAGCACACACACCAGACTACATTCACTAAAACAGGGATTTTAAAACAGGAGTCTCCTGAAAACAATTTATGTCATATTTGCTGAATTTCTCAAAACGGCAAACAATAAACGAAACGGTTTGACAAACAAACCGAGAGAAGAAACACTCGACTGTAATAAGATCCTCAGTTATGGAGCCTGAAGTTCACACCCACCAAGTCGAAGAACGAGAGACAGACAGACGCATGAAACTGCAACCGCACGTCTTTACACTTGTGTTTGGATTATCTCAGATCATAATAAGTGTCTTTAAACAGCTTTAAGTGTATTTTTGCAAGCAGTTAAACTGAAATACTTTGTAGACTGTAAACACTTTTTCTTCTTTTACTTCTTTGCCCTTTAAATGTTCTAGTTTTGGGGTTTATTAGTTGCATTTATCGTGTAGTGAAGTCAGTAACGTCGGCGCTCTGGTGCTTAAAGGTCTCACATGTACAATAACTTGTGAGTGTGTGCGGTTGTGCCACTGACCTTTATCTACAGCGCCGTGTGTAAAGGTCAGTGAGAGTTTTAAAAAGTTTTACAGCTGTTTGGTCGGGGAAACCACACTATTGGCTTTTATTCAGAAATGTTAGTTTTAGCTCCATTTATTCTGTTATTATAATATAATATATAATATTTCATCTATTTCCAGCTTATTTTTTGATTTCCCACAACCCTTTTAACGCCACATTTACTTCCACCATTCTGTCTTATATCAAAAACTATACAAGAAATCTGCTTTATATGTCTTTGTCTTTTTCTTTTTGTGCTTTTAGCTTCATGTTTGGGTTGTAAATCGCTTTGTGACCTAGTTTTAAGGGAAGTAACACAACATTTGTATTGATATACAAACCTCTACTCTATCTGTGTGTGTGTGTGTGTGTGTGTGTGTGTGTGTGCTGCATATACGCATCTTTAATTTGGCCATTTTTCAGATATTCTGATATATTCTGACGTGTAGTCGGCTTGTTTTTAAAGGCTATTTGTAGTTTTCTGTGTGTTTACTGGCCTGTTTCCTCTGACTTACTATTTGTTTTTATTTCTATTTTCTAGTTTTATTTCCACCTTTTAAAACCACATTCATGTCCATCACACCTTCTTTTTTTCAATCTCTTGCATAAAGAGCTTTATAATAAACTCATATATATATTTGTATGTGTGTAAACTTAATGCATCATTGTGTGGTAATGACAAACACACACCTGAACATACACTCAGAGGGCAGGAAGCAGCTCACACACGTTTTAGTGCTTTGAATTCTGATTTAAGAAGCAAAGAAACAACAACAACACGTGTTTTGACGAACTTTTCGTGCACAAACAGCCGCAGGAGGAAGCTGCTACCCACCTGAGCACACTGTCAAAGTACCGGGAGAGCCTCAAAAACACGGCCGGGAGCGACAGGACCGGGACAGACCACCGCTCGGACCCGGTTTAGCTACGAAAACGTGGATTAAATCGGTTTAAACCCGCCGTAGTTTCATCCTGCTGCTCCTTCTCCTGCTCTTGGCTCCTGAAGCTGCTCACGCAACCTAGCCTGCTGGCTACGGCGTAGAGTGACGTAAGTGCGCGGAAGTCAAAGAAGAACGCTGATAGGTTGTAGGTGTCTGTCAATCAGATGGAGCTGACAGCATGCCCCGCCCACCCGGATAGCTTCTTTTTTTTTTTTTTTTTATTGTGAAAACTTTATTATTCTCTTGTTTTTAAATCTAATGCATGAAGTTATCATATGACAACAATGACTTTATCTCATTTTTACTGATATAAAATGCATGTTTCGCTGTTTAGTTGTGAAAAGGGGACCTTCACTGTGTTAGGACAAATAATTGAACACAACCAATCACCAATAAATTCAGTTTAAACCTTAAACACCGACGAGGTCCTGCAGAAATAATAAATTATAATAATAAAAGACTGACATAATATCTAAGGAAAGTTACTTACTAACTTACTAATCATCAAAACCAATTAATAATTAATTAATAACAATTAATGTAATAATTTATAAAAATGTGTTTGTTTCACTATATTTTACTCACATTTCTTAACAGTTTGCACTGATTTGCTTTTGTTTATCTTTATTCAAACTGTATCCAGTCTGCTTGTTCTTGTGTTAAAGGGAGATTTTTATGTCAAAACTGTTAAAAAATAAAAAACAAAACAAGAAAAACCAATAAATGTGGAATCAAACTCATAATAAACAAACAAATTAATATTTCATGTCTGAAAAGGAGCAGGAAGAAGTAAATATTTAAAGTGCCACCCTTTTTTAAACTATTGCAAATGAAGCCATTTGTATTAACGTATTTATAACATCTATAATATTGATTATATTTCTTTCTCAGGTGTCCTTTTATGTTCAGTTTGGATCGATGCTGCCACCTTGTGATTAAAATGATTCACTGCAGGACAAGATAGAAACAGAATAATGTACAGCTGGATAGAAACAGATAAATAATAAAATAATAATAATAGTTTTCTGATCAGATTCCAGTATTTCCATTAAGATACTTTTAAACCCTTAAATCAAAGAAAATCCTCATCATACAAACAGAAGTTTGTGTTTAGTTATTATTTATGCTAGAAAATATTTTTAGGTTACATTTTGTATAACCCAAACATACTAATAAAAACAAAATGAGTGAATATATATTTTAGACTGCATTTTGTATAACCTAATAAATAAATAAATAAATAAATAAACACCTTGAAAAAAAAAAAAAGGTTATATGTTTTCAGTATTTTGTATAACCTAAGACTATTAAAAGTCTTTGATATAAAAATATGTATCAATATTTTTGTATAAAAACATTTCAGACCACATTTTGTATAACCTAAAAAGAGGCTTTGAAAAATATCATTTCAAAAATATGTATTTGACTATTTTGTGCAACCTAAAAAAATTATAATTTTGTATTAAAAAAAAGCTAAAATAATAAGATCATATTTTGTATAACTCAAATTAAAAAACATTGAGAAATATATTTTAAAAATATCTATTTCAGACTGAATTTTAATATAAATACTCAAAATAAAATAAATAATTTAAACTAATATAAATTTGTCTAAATAAAAACATGTTGTAAATCAGTGTGTGGCGTTCAGGCTCAAACCTGCTCCCCGTTACTGAATTAACCTGATGAGACTTCACGGACGCACAAAAGAGGCCTGATTCCCGTCAGTTTCCTCGTTGTGTTTATTGGTGTAACTGGTTTCCGTTACAGTTTCTGGACTAAGAAGTGTGCGTTATCATCATCTACCAACAGAGACATTCTCCCACAGAGGAGGCCAGATGTGGTCGTTAAAACAGGTTTGTTTGACGACCTGAAGAAGTGGCCAAGTGACTCTCACACAGACAGACAGACAGACACGCAGACAGACAGACAGACAGACAGAGAGAGAGGACACACAGACGGCAGCTGGGACGTTTAGTAAGAGTGGAGGGTTTTTCTTCAGAGCCGCGAGCAGCCGGTCTTCAGGGGAACTAAGTGCTGCTGTTGGCCAGCAGGGGGCGGCAGTCACTGGGACAGGAAGTCCAGGGCAGTGTCTCGCTCCTCCACCAGCTCGGCCGCCGTGGCGTCCATCTTGGCGCGGGAGAAGTCGTTGATGGGGAGTCCTTCGACCATTTTCCAGGTCTTGTTCTGAATGGAGGAGGAGGAGGGGAAGTCACAGGTTGAACTTTTTAATATTTCTGTGTGGGTTTTAAAACATATCACTGAAGTGTGTCTCGTCTTTGGTTCTTAATATCATACGAAACAACTGACAACTAACTGAGAATCCCCTCCCACCAAGTTTTCAGGGAAAAACTCATCTTTGGTCACTGAAACTTTCTGAATTGTTTTGCTACTTCTACTCAAACCCACCAGACTCCATTGACCAAAACAGTAATTTTACCTCACAGAACACAGGAGCTGCTGGTCTACCTCTGCCTTGATTAGTACATTTGTTTGAGACATTGTGTGTTACAGGACATTATGTTGGAGCTGAACTCACCCTTTAAAAACACCAAAATCACAAATTAACACAAACACACTAACCAATCAAGGCAGCGGTACTCCCGTCTTCTACAGGGTAAAAATCGTACTTTTCTCAATGGAGTCTGGTGCGTGTGTGTGTGGGGATGAATTGGTCGGACTCACCTTGATCTCTACGGGGAAGGAGTAGATGAGGTCCTCTGGGATGCCGTAGGGGTTTCCAGCAGCGTACACGCCCATGGAGATGAACTCACTCTGTCAGGAAACAGCAGCTTTAGTCGGTCTGAATCTACCACACATCAGTGTGTCAGTGTGTAGTGGAGGTCTATAGTGTGTGTGTGTGTGTGTTTGTGTGCTAGTTAGTCAGTGTGTTAGTGTGTAGTGGAGGTCTATAGTGTTCCTGTTGTTCTGGATCAACATGTTCTCTGTCTTTCTTTAGTCTCCTCTGATGAACAACATGTCTGACTCCTGGATTTTCTCCATGTTTCTCCCAGTCTGAAGTCTTTTCTCACTCATTCTGCTTTAGTGACTTCTGGAACCTTCTAGCTGAGGTTGGACACATTTTAGGGACATGAAGAAGAAGAAGGTTTGTAGAGACCTGCACACTGACTAACACTGACTAAAGTCTGTGCTCCTCCACTCATTGCCGACTAAACTGCAACACTTCAACGGCCTTGAAACCTTCTTCTGGCTTATTTAAAACTTTCAGAGATCTGGAGGGTTTAGTTCAAAGCGCTACAACTTGTCCCTCTCTCCCTCTCTCCCTCCCACACTGACCTCCTGGGTGCCGAACCAGATGTCCCTCATGTGGTCACAGATGGCCTTGGCGGCAGACATGGCGCTGGACAGCTTCCTCGCCTTGATGACGGCTGCACCGCGCAGCTGCACCGTCTGCAGGAGGAGGAGGAGGTTTGAAAAGAGGACAGAAACTACAAACAGGAAGGAAAAAAAAAAAAAAGAGTAGAAGAAGAGTTGTGCTCACAGAGATGAAGTCTCCTCTCAGCCAGGCTTCGTCCTTGACGGCGTCGTAGGCGGGCGTCTCGGTGCCGTGGACGTTGACCTTGGCGTGGTGGACGTCGGGGTACTGGGTGGAGGAGTGGTTCCCCCAGATGATGACGTTCTTCACTTTGTCAGAGGAGACGCCGCAGCGCATCGCCACCTGCAGGTAACGCTCAGGTTAAGCTCTGTCCACCGATCATTAACCAACCGAAACCACCGAAATACCGATACCAGTCCGCCGTTTCCATGGCAACAGAAGGGGAGCAAAACGACGACACAGACACAAAACTGATGGTTTTGTTGTTGAATTCGATTGTTTGATGATCAGAACAGAAATCAACCAGTTTGACTGTCTGAACAATGCTTCACTACCAAAGCTCGTTAGCTTAGCATTAACCGCTACTAGCTTAAAATACAGGTGAGGTCGGAGGACGTAAAAGCGAAATCTGTGGATGTAAATGATGTTTTCCAGCAGATTTCTGAGCTCTGAGCCAGCGAAGCGCCTCACTGTGGTTTTTATTCAGTTTGGGAAGCATCAGCTCAGGGACCAGTTATCGTCTCTGTTGCTAGGGGCGTTGCTAAGGGCCGGCCTACCTGCTGGAGCGCTTGACTAGGTTTCATTAATTAGACTAATTTAGACTTTTTTCTGAAATTACTGCAGTGAAGTGACACACAAACATCAAAACTCTGTATATTTGACTAAACTTAGACACTTCTGATGTAAATCACCAACTTAAACACACCTAGAAATCGCTTCAGAACTTGCCTGAGAATCACCGCATGTTTAAGTTTTCTCCGGTGTCAGACTCACCCACTGATAACCGTCTGTACATCTACGGCCGCGCTGCAAACAGGAACTGCTAACAGCGTATTCGGCGTGCTTTTAACGGCATGAGCTCACCAAAATGTAAACAAATCGGCTAAAAACGCGGCTCAGACGAGTATAACGTTACCATTAGATGTAACTGAACAGAGGGGTGAAAAACTACTGACATACTACTGACCAGGAAACTAAATCAGCTCACCTCAGAAACAGAAATAAACCCCTGTTAATTTCCTCTTTAGACACACATTCATGTTGAAAAGACATTTTGTCTGGTTTCACTTCCTCAAAGTGCTGCTGGAGGGTCACATGTGGTCTTAAGTTAGAAGTGGGTGTTAAAGATTAGGTGACGTGAGTGTTTCTACCTGGGAGCTGGCTCTGTTGTGGTCCAGGCGGGTCAGGCAGGAGAAGTTCTCTTTGGGGATGGATGGAGCAGACTTGGAGGCGATCAGACAGTTGGTGTTCGCCGGGTTTCCGACCACCAAGACCTGACGTGGAAATGAAAACAGCTGCGTCAGACCTGAAGGTTGAAATCAAGAGTTTTACCTCCAGGAAGACATCCTCAGTGCTGCAGCTTTACTTCCTCCTCTCAGACACAGTGGCAAGAGAACTGACGTCTGTTGTGTCGTCTTTACGGAGTAGAAACCTTCATAAAAGAGGTTTTCTGCTGACAAACTTTATGTGAAATGATCTGTTTTCTGCAGGTGCTTGGACTCTTTCTGAGGAGAATCTGTTTCACCAGACAGATTTTATGTATATAATCACATTGGAGGGTGAATCACAAGCCAACTTTAATATTTTCCTTCAGAGGAGAATATAAGTTTGATGTCTAAATACTATTTTCTATGCAGACTTAAGGTTTTCTTCAACTCTTCTCTAATTAGAGAGTTTGGTCTGAGCTGCTCTTTATGTAAAGCGCTCTGAGGTAACGCTGTTATGAATTTATTGTTATAAATATAAAGATTGATTGATTCTTTCCAGAGTGAAAACAGCTGAAAGGCCCCACAGGGCTCAACGTCAGGCTGTTTTCTTTGCTCCACAGGTTCCCGACATGTGAAGCCTTGACCTTTGGCCTCTTTCGTCACAGTGACGCGGGGCCTCGCGGAGGACTTTGGGTCATTAGGGGGCCTCCTGCTGATCCACCTCCTGTGGACTTTTTAAACACAGTGCAGGGCGACGCATGACCGCAAACACACAGAGGAACTTCTCCAGATTAGAGCTCAGCAGGAACGTAAAGCTGCTGTGAGCGTTAGCGTGAAGAGCAGAGAAAAGAGCTTCGGACGGGAGACGCTGGATAAGCACTTTCATTTCCTCGTGTTTAAGTGCAGTAATAATCATGGAGGAGTTTTTTTGTATTGTTTAAACAAACAGGACACGCCTCTTTATACATTGGATTTCAGTGCTTTAGAGTCACTGTGTCGCATTACGTGGAAAAATAAGAGGAATCTTCCACAAAAATATGAACCCTTTCATGCACAGAGAAGCTGTTTTCTTGTATATGCATGAGTTTTGATGGCGTAGTTGCACATCAGCCGCTACAGTGAAGCTGCTGCATCATCTCATCCACTCAGAGTGAAGCCAAGATGGCCGACAGACAGACAGAAACACCAAGGTGCTCATTTTCTTCTGTTCAAACCTTCTAGAAAAAGAAACTCTTGCAGATAAGAAACATATGGGGATACCAAGTAACATCTAAGGAGTCATGCAATTACTACATTTTCCAACTATTGATTTTATATTGGGAGGAAATGATGATTAATCACATGTCCACTGGATTGTACGTCATGCATCAGTAGCTGTATTTCAACTAGTGGACATGTAAAAACATCTTTATAAAATATGGGTTGGGAAAAAAAATAAAAATTTAAATCTTGTTTTTCAGCCTAAAGCAGAATAAAAACACTGAGGTTATTATAATAAATGCATGAAAGGGTTAATATAAAATAAAAGAAGCACTAAAATCCAATAAAAGAGTCGCTGGGTTACATGGAAGCTCTTCAGAAATATTCCATCATCTGAATATTCATGTAAAATAAACACATTAGCAATCAAACGAGGAGGATTCAACAAGGCGTCACAGTGGACTCTGATCATGAACACCGAACACGACGCCGTACGATCAAACAACTAAATCCACGACTTTTCCATAAGAACATCACGGATGAACAAACGAACAAACTGACATTAAACGTAGAAACACCGAGGCGTCACCTTCACGGTCTTCTTGGCGTACTTGTCCAGGGCGGATCCCTGAGTCTTGAAGATGGCCACGTTGGCCTTCAGCAGGTCCTTCCTCTCCATCCCCTCCTTCCTGGGCATGGAGCCCACCAAGATGGCGGCGTCGATGTCCTTGAAGCCCACCTCCACCTTGTCGGTGGGGATCACCTCTGTGAAGGAAGCAGTGACGTCACTTTGTTCATTCCAGAGTCTCTTTTATCGTCTTCTAGAGAACTTGGGTCACGTTTTATAGTTTTTATGATCTCTTTAATGTTCATTAACAGTTAGAGATCAATAATTAACATTAGTGTAAAGCAGTTTTATCAATTATAGATTTTATTTATATTTTTTCTTATTCACAGACTTCATAGATGATTTTTACTGTATATTTTATTGACATTTATTTATTTATTAACGCCCCGTTGGACTGATCTTATCCGTCCCGTAGAGATAACAGAGGCCGTCCTGATAGGGGAACATATTGATAACGATAAGGTCACTGATAACGTGTATTGATTTCTTTTTCTTTTCTACTCTCGCTTCACTTTTCCTGCCGTTACTTTACATCCTCACATCAGACTCTCTGTTTATCTCAAGTCTCCATTTCAGAGCAGATAACTTCCTGCTGCCGCGGCCGATCCCGCCGATAAGATGCGTTCGCTGCCCGGTCGTTAAAAGCGACCGCGCCGCTATCGGCCTGGACTTCAGTCGGGGTTCATCTCCCCTCCGCCGCTCTTATTGGCCGCGGCGGTGCTGCTGCCGCCGGCCAATCAGAGGCCACATTTCAAACCCGCCTTCCTCCTCCTCCTCCTCCTCCTGGCAGCAGACGGTGGAGGTTATGGAGGACAAATAACACACTCAAAAAGAAACCAGTGTGTTCTGTGTCTAAATGTGCTCCAGGTGGAACAACAAGACGCTGAAGTTTGACATTTTGTTCTCATCGGGTGATAAAAGGTTTTTGTGTCTGAGAACAATAACCTCATGTTTTTATCCCCAAATAAATAAAAGAATAAAAATATTAATGTCAGACTTTCAACACCAGCTTCAGAAACACTGTGTGCATCTTATTTATCATCATTATTATCATTAAGGCCAGTTAATGTTGAGATGAAGGCAGATATAAAGAGAATATTTGAACCCAAACCATCATCTTTTCCTAAACTTACCTGCCACTGAAAACTGATAACAACAAAACTGAAACAGTTAAAATGCTAAAATAATAAATAAGCTTACAAATAAGTTTAAGCAGTTCGTCGCTGGTACGTACTCAATTAATCAATCGACAGAAAACTAATAAGCAGCTAATTCTATCGTTTTTGGTCATTTTTTAAGCAAAAATGTTTTAAAAATTGATTGTTCCAGGTTCTCAAATATGAAAATTATATGTATTTATTATTTAATTGTATCCTTCTTTTCGCCAATATGTATTTATAGACTTTGTGTATTTTTATATAATTTACCCACACGGTACAGAAGTAGCCACTTTGTACCAGTTGGAAGCTGCATGTTATGTTTTGTTCAATAAAAAAAATTAAAATTGGCTGCTTTTATTGGTTTTACATCACAATAAACTGATTTTTTTTGGTTTTTGACGACTTGCCGGACTAATGAAGGCACCTGATGAGGCCCCCTGGAGTTCTAGGATACTATAATGGACTTTTTAAAATGTTTTATAGTTCAAACAATGAATGATTTAAATAGCGAGCGGATCAATCAGTAACAAAAGTGATGGTTAAAGCTTCACTGTCGGCTCACCCCTCAGCAGTGGGAGGGCGCAGTCCTGCAGCTCCATGACGACTCCGTCCAGCACCGGCAGCATGGGGGGGATGTCCAGCAGTATCAAGACGATCGGCTGACACGAGAGAAACACAAGAGAGACACCTGAAAACCAGCTAAACATTTCATTTACAGGTGTTTTTATCCCAGTAAAACGGAGAGGAAACAGTTCACAGCCTGGAAACCTTCAAATGACTTTCAAGGCTGCATTCAGGGACACGTAAAGGTCAGGTTTTAAATAGGTTTCATTAGGAAAACTTTCGTGATCGAGTATTTCTGATCCTACAGAAGGTTTAACACATTTTTGCACTTTAACAACTGAAATTCATTGACTGTTATAATCTGTTATACTCTATTGAAGTGGATTTAATGTCCAAGACTACGTCACATTCATACCTTGAACACATATTGAATGGAATGAACCAATTTGGGAAAAACAAATAAATAATATAAACTCAACAATGTCCAAAAGAGGACTTCTCACCAAACCCCATTCAAAAAACTACCCAAAACGTAGTTTGACCTCACGTGTCGGCAAGAAGGGACACGACAGTCAGGAGACAGTCAAGAGTTTCTCTTTAGTGCTTGTTGATACTTTAATTCGGCACCAGTTAAATCCCGAAAGCAGCAACTTTGACACTTTGAGAGACATTTCAGGATTTCAGAGGATGTTGCAAATGCTGCTGGAGATTAAAAGTGTTCGCTAGCTCCTGATAAATATTAGCACTGGGCGTGATTTTTTTTTTTTCTATTTCTGGTCGTCTTCAATAGTCTCCGTACCCATCACTGCTCCAATAAGCTGAAGGCCCCCCCACATTAAAACATGCATTATTCACGATGAGTCCATTACATAACAGAGATGCCAACACGGGGAATCTGTGCAGTGATCGGCTTCGGGGGGGGGAAGGGGTCTCGTCTGGTGCTGTAGGTTATGTAAGCGGAGTTCAGGCTTACCTGATCCTTCCCGAACACATCTCCCTTGGCGATGCTGTACAGCAGGGAGTAGGCAATCTGGCCGGCAGCGCCGGTCACCACAACACGGATTGGTTCAGCCTAGAGGGAAACAGACAGGTTTGGTTCATGTGTGTGTGTGTGTGTGTGTCACTGACCTACATAAACAACAGAAGGAGGGAATGAAGCGGCAGTAATGTACATTGTTGGTGTGATCTGGCTGGATCGTGCATTGTTATTTCAGAGCTGTAAAGTCTATATTTGACGCGTGGATCCTCACAGTGAGGCTGCTGCTGCTTCAGGAGGCCTTCAGGAGTGACCCCTCCTCCCCCCTCCTCTGTCCTCTGTCCTTTGAGGACTTGTCACCAAACTCCATTAAGAAAATCCTACAATGTACAATGACCTTGCGTACTGGCAAGAGTAGGCACGACATTTAGACTAACTGTGTATTTAACTTTCAGTAGCTGATGTCACTCTTTCATTCGGCATGGACGCCACCAATAAAGCAGCAGATACTTTTTTTTAAAAAAAACAAACCCTGCAGCTTTTAAGATCGTCTCTGTAGCGCTGCAAAACGATGCAGAGTGATTTAAACACGAGCCGAAATGAAGCATATTCTCAATGCATTTACTAATCGCCTCGTATCATGCTGCAAGTGAGCCCAACTTGTCTGACAACCAGGGAGGCCTTAAATCACCGGGTTTGTGAAGCGGGATTCGAATTAAAGAAGCTGCCGTGATGATTGGCTGCCCCTGCTGAATAAAAGAAGAGGCCGATGATGTAACTTGACGCCTGTGCCACGCCACGGCATGTCCTCATTAAAATGGAGGCGGATGCATGAATGTACAGTAGAATAAGCAGGTGTTAAAAAAAACCGGCGGAGACGATAACGCACTCCCGGCTGCAGATCCTAACGTTAAATCTGCGGGGTTTTGCGCAAACATCACTTCTAAATCTGCGTGTTGAGGCTGCGCAACAAACTGCGTATGACAGCGGTGCCCTTGGTGCTTCAATCATGAATTCGGCACACAGAAAACCTCCATTAAGGCGTTAAAGTTAGCAAGAAAGTGAAATTAAATCACGATATTGCCGCCCTCTTGTCAATGTCAAGTATCTCAACATCATTACGCACAACGTTGAATTGTTTCCGTAACAATGATGCTATGAAAGAGATTATTTATATATCTGGTGAAGAAACAACAAGCAGCTCCATCTATCTTACCATTTTAGCTAGCGGGTGGAGATGCTTTGGGTCTGCGGTGCCTGTTCTCCCTGCTCAGAGTCGGACTAGACGGAAGGGTCACCTCTATCCTCCTATTGTAAAGTCAGGCGGTGAGACGCCTCGACCCACGCTCCCTCCGGTACTTGTAGTCGTTTTAAGAAACTAACACAGGCTTTTCAACCCAGCCGACTCCACCACAGGAACTCACTCTCCCATGATGCACCGCTCTGGACACGCCGCTCCCGCCCACGCCTTAAACAGCCGAGGATTTTCTAAAAAAAGGGTATTTTTTAAATTAGATTCAGGCGCGTGCGCTTTGGCGACACCCTGTGGCCGGAAGTGGGACTGCACCGCTTGTCCTGCAGAATGACGCACCGCTTTGTTTTTATTCTCATAAACTGTAAAGTAATTAATAACTCCTGATATTTACTAAGGAAGAGGTCAATGATTATATGTGTGAAAACGTAGCCTCTCCAGAACCTCCAGGTGACTCTTCAACGCTGTTTACTACACCAGGATTCCTTGGATCTTCTGAAGAACTTCTCTTCTCAAGAACCACACATCTCCCACCAATCCCCTTAAAAAAGTCCTGGAATGCCACGAGGAGATCCCGGAGAACCCATGAAACCCGCTGGAAATTCCCCAAAACGTATTAAAAACCCTGAAAAACCTCAAGGATCTTTAAACTTTAACCACCAGAGCTCCTTCAGTATCCCAGGATCCACTTCGGGATCCCATACGGACTTTTAGAAGACCGCCAAGAACCAGTGGAAACACTTAAGGATAACTAAACTCCTCAAAACCCCTCCCAAGGATTCAAGGACTTCCACAACCCCCTTTAATGATGCATGTAACCACCTTGAGAACACTCGGACCCTCGGAGCCCCCATCAGGAGCTACACATCCTCCAGGATCCCCCTTAAGAAGTCCTGGAATGCCTTAAGAAACCCATCAAAAATCCAAGGAACCCACCTGAAACTCCCTGAAACACTTAAATGACCCCAGGACCATCCTCAGGAACCAAAACCCCTCAAGGACTGCAGCCTTTCAGATACCCCTGGATCCAAGAGCCCCTAGTAATCCCTCACGGGTGCTTGGAACCCTTTCAAGAACCCCTGGAAAAGCTTGAAAGACCATCAAAACCTCAGCAGAGAACCTCTGAAGAACACAGGGAACTACGACTTCTCCAGGATCCCTTCAATCCCTCCAAAACAACCTTCAAAACCTTCAAGGATGCTCTTTACGAACCCCTAGTGAACCTGGTGGGACCCTGAAAACTCCTTAAAAGCCAATTTAAGGACCTGGAACATACTTAAGGACACCTGGAACCTCAAGAACCCGGCCTTGAAAACCTTGATCAGGACACACCTGATCACAGTAGGTCCACTAAAAGAGCTTGTTTGATCCACTGACAGGCTCAGAGTGTTATTCTAAGTGTGTGACAGCATCATGGAAAGGATCCCTACAGAGAGAGACCTGGAAGATCCTTTTGGTTTAACCACAAACAGCACACACACCAGACTACATTCACTAAAACAGGGATTTTAGAGAACAGGACACAGGAGCTGCTGCTCTGCTGCTGCCTCCATCAGTTAGTTTCTTTGTGTTATTGTGTGACTTTGGTATTTTAAATAATTAATTTGGAGCTAACAAAATTACTGTGTAACACACAATAACACAAACAAACGGATCAGTTGAGACAGCAGCAGACCAGTAAAATTATTGTTTTTGTCAATGGAGTCTGGTGGCTTTGACAGCAATGTAAAGCACTGAAAATACTCTATGAGATTTGTTTGGTTTTATGTAAAAATCAAACCCTTTCTCTCATTTTAAAACTTTGAAAACTCCTTGCAACAAAATGTCACTGTATATTTTATGCTTTTTAAATGTTTAATGATTTGTTTTCACTAACACCCCAAGTCCCTGTTTAGTTTTTAGGTTGTTTTTATTGGTGAATTTGTGGGTTTTAAATCACTTTAATCAATTTAAATCGTAATAAATAACAATGGGATTTGGATTATAATCACTAAACACTTAATGTAAATGGTTATGTATTGTGGAAAATTTTAAATAATCAGCTAATTTAATCCAGCTAATCAGAAGCTTCCTACAGGGCTGGATGTGCTGGATTTAGACTCAAAAGGTATTTTAAAAATGTTGGTTGTGGCTATAAACTGAAATCCTATAATCAAATTTCAAAATAAGAGTCCATCTGATCACAAGAATCTAATCTATCCTCACAGATTGTTGTGATTTTATTATCATTTGGATTGAAACAGTGAAAACAGTTCACAGCGACGTCTGTGGATTATTCTGGGCGGCCGGTTTGACGCTCAGAGGTAAAAGGTCACTGGGGGTCACGTTCACGCTGAAGGAGGTCGCCGGGTTCAGTCTTCAGCTCGTCGTTCAGCCTGTTTTCAGCCGGTTCTCTGCGGCCGGCGGGAGGTAAATCCGAGCCGTCTGATCTGCTGACATTTATAGAGCTGTACGTCCTAAAGACGCCAGATTACACCAAACAGTCAGGGGGACGGACGCAAGATATGCTGCCACGATATGGATTTTTGACTCATTTTCCTCAAATTATAAGACAATAAAACTCTCCACTTAAAGCAGACAGCTTGCTTATTACTATTATTTACTTATTTCACATATTTATGTTGTCCTGTTGCTGCCATCTGACATTTTGCACTTTTGGTTTAACCACAAACAGCTGTTATATCGCTCTCCAGAAACACACCAGACTCCATTCACAAAAACAGTAATTTTAGCTCACACAACACAGGAGTTGATGGTCTACTGCTTCCTTGATCTGTTAGTTTCTTTGTGTTATTGTGTGACTTTGGTGTTTTAAATAATTAATTTGAAGCTAACACAATTATTGTGTTAAACACAATAACATAAACAAACTGATCAACTGACCATCAACTCAGATGTTGTGTGAAGTAAAATTATTGTTTTTGTCAATGGAGTCTGGTGGCTTTGACAGCAATGTAAAGCACTGAAATACTCTAAATATAATGTTCACGTAAACTGATGGTGATCAGGTGGGGCTTTCAGGTGGTGATTCTAATGAGATTTGTTTGGTTTTATGTAAAATCACTCTCTTCAAAACACACCAGACTCCACTGATAAAAACAGTAATTTTACCTCACTGAACACAGGGGCTGCTGGTTCTACAGCTGTCTTGATCAGTTAATTTATCTGTGTTATTGTGTGACTTTGCCATTTGAGAGGGTTAATTCACACCAAAATTAACCACTTAAAACACCAAAGTCACACCAAAGTCACACAAGCTCACGCAAGTTCTGCGAGGTAAAATCACTAGTTCTGTGAATGGAGTCTGGTGGAGCTGAAGGGAGTGATTTGACTCCCACTGCTGTCACAACAGAACAGATGAATGTTCAGGTGTCCACATACTTTTGCTACCTGAGAGGAAGCAGAATAAAAGTGCAGGAGGTGGATGTTCTTTCACAGAGAGAGAGCAGAAGGTGTCAGTTTCAGTGAGGTGAACTTTCCGGCGGCCATGTTGGATCTGAGGGCTCCCTGCTGGGTTCAGTTTGTGTGCAGCTGCCCGGAGCTAAAACAGGATGCAGGAGCTGACCGAGGTGCTGATAATCTGCAGCCCGGACTCTGTGCATCAAGGCCGGGGCAAAAACAGCGCACACAGCCGGAAGCCCCCTAAATCAGCCTTCAAAATAAAAGCACAAACATTCTGAAACTGCAGATTTTCATGTTGCAGCTTTTACAGCATATTAGCAAATAGTTCTCTACATTTAGTAAAGTTTTAGAAATGCTTTTTGAACTTTTCTGTCTTTGGACAGCAATTTTAGTTGTTTATTTTATTTTATCTTTTGTTGTCTTATCTATATTTATTTATTTTATGATTTTTTGTATTAACCTACGGATTAATTAAAGAAAACATTTTTTAATCACACCACAACAGCATCCTTTAAAACATCAACATAAACTTCACAAAGAAAGTTTACAGAGTACCTGAAGTGCATTTTTTTAAATTCAATCTTGCATGAAATATTCTGCATTTCATTATATTGTTAAAGTGTTCCATAATTTTGATTTTAATTTACCATGGCAGCTTTTTACCTTATCTGTTTTTTATTTATTTACCTATGAAAGGAGATTTTTCCATCATGTAAATAGCAGTAACTTACTCCAGCAACTCTGAAACAATACAAAAAAACCAATTTGATTTAATATAAATATCAGAAAGTCAGTTGTTAAATATGTCCGTACTTTGACTTAGTTCCAGTTTGAGATATCAAGTAAATATTCAGATTTTTTCACTTATAATTTTGACTACAAACATTATTATTTTTATCTACTATGACCACTTAAGTGACTTTTCTTTGTCCTGTAGCTAAATTGGCTTTCATACAATTGAGGGTCTGTAGTAATAATAATAACAATAAGACAGTAATAATAATAATACACAGCTACAAAGGGCTTTACAAGGTTAAAAACAGTTCAGGACTTGGGATGAATCAACCCAGATCCTTAAAATAAAATCAAAATGAAAGAATAAAGAATACAAAAATGCTATAATGGAAAAATGCTGTTCTTTCTTGTTGATAATTTGTACTTAAAGTTGTTGTGTCGTGGAGCGCACACACATACCTCAAAGTAAATAAAAAAAAAAAAAAAATACAAAAAGATGGCCGCCTGTTACAGCAGCAATACTTTTTATCTTCCCCTTTTTGTGTATATCGTTCCTTGCTTTTAAACTTGTTTAAACTGTACTTATTTTCTTTTATATCTCCTCCTGTTTATATCACGGCCCACTAGTTCATTATTTATTCTTTTATTTGAACGCTATCCAATTTTGCTGTGGTACTAATAAAGGAATATCTTATCTTATATCTTAAAATAAACAAGCTAAACTGCAAATAACAGCTGAAAAGTTTATTGCACTGTGTCTGTGTAAAGATCACCTCAACCTGTGTGTTAATAGCAATTTGTTAAAGTTGTAAAAAAAAAACTTTTCAGTGGTTGAGCACGGGTGTTTTATTTTGAAGGCTGTGACCGGATGTGGTGTTGTTCACCCGGACCGGCTTCACTGTGGCACCGAGCGCTTTGCCAAAGCTGCCACAAAGCTGCCAAGCAGGAGACGACTCTCACTGAATTAATGATGACGGGGTCAGAAAAAGAAAAAGAAAAGACGCAACCCTCTCCCTTCACCTACATGAAGGTGGTGTCGGGTTTCCGGCCGCCATTTTCCCCACACCTGAAGTTTAAAAACACACACAGGGGCTGTTTCCTCACCAAGACACCCATCTGCTCCCCGCTGCGGCTCGAATAATGAATAATAAAAGATTAGACTCACTTAACTGACGCAGACGCTTTAAATTAGTTGTTTCTGGGGGGGAAATGGCGCCCAAACGGCTCCTAACGGTCGACCGGCTCTTTTTAATGCGCCTTTTTTTTTTTTTTTAATGCTGCGTTCAAGGACGCCCGGTCATCTGCGTGTCCCCCGCGGTGGTCCAGCCAGCCCGCCCATCAATCCCGTGCCGTGCTGCTTTCAAACTCACCTGCGAGGAGACCGCCCGCACCACCAGGTACATGGAAGTGAGCAGAGTCAACATGGTCCCCGCCGGTGGTCGGTTTGCCCTCAACGGACGTCCTCTGGAGCAGAAATGGCGACTGGACTCGGTACCGGAGAGGAGAGAGATAGATACAGAGAGAGAGAGAGAGAGAGAGAGAGAGAGATGGAGGGAGGGCAGGCAGGTAGACACCAAACGGAGACAGAGAGACAGACAGGCAGGTGGGACCGGACACCGCCGCGGCACCAGGCGAACCTTTAACCCGCGCTGCAGTTCGACTTCCTCGGCGTGTTGTTCCTCGGCTCACTCACTCACACCTCCACCTATACACACACATTAACACACACACACACACACACACACACATTAACACACATTAACACACACACGCGCGCGCTGCAGCGGTCAGTCTAGTCCCTTAATAAGATTTTGAGGACGCAAATAGCCGCAGACTGTAACTGCTAAAGCTCCCCGTGTGTGATCACAGGTGTGAATTAATGGCGGCTTAAATGCAGCAAAAAATCAATGGAGTTTTGTATGTAGGAGTGGGTGACGTCACTGCAAAAAAAAAAAAAGGGTCACATGAGGACAGCAGGGACTGCAGTGAGGTGCTGGTGCTGGTGCAGGAGGTGCTGGTGCAGGAGGTGCAGGAGGTGCTGGAGGTGCAGGAGCATGGATCTCCACCTGGAATAGACTCAAAGGGAAATTTAAGTTTATAAAATGTGTAAAAAAGAAAAAGTGTCAGCTGACAGCATTTTATTTAGGCAGCGATTTCCCCCCCCCCCAAGTGTTTGCTTCAGTGTAAAAAAAATAATAAATTACGCAGGGAAAAAACTTTCCCTGAAGAAAGCTCCTAGAAGCCAGGAGGAACTTTTTAGATCACCTGGAACTTTTGAGGGGCGGGGCTACGTGCTGCAGGACGCTGATTGGTCGAACACACCTGCAGCGTTCTGCACTTCTACAAGCTTCGCTTCGTTGATCGTTTGGAAAATGGAGCAAAAAGCCCCTTTTTCCTCCGACATTTCCAGGAACTTTTATTACCAGGAACTTTTTTTACCTGGTAAAAGAATTCCTGGTAATCTGTGTGGTTTGTGTTTCCATTTAGTAAAATCAGGCTGATGACGTATGGAGGACGTTATAGGAGCTTTTTAGGAAACTTTGGGGTCGAGGGAACGTTTTTTTAACGGGTAATTTTGGTGGAAACGAGGTTTTTCAAAATTCCGGGTAAATGAGAAAAGTTCCTGCGGTGGAAAATGGATTACCAGAAATTCTTTTAAGTTCCTGGTAATAAAAGTTCCTGGAAGTGTTGGTGGAAAAGGGGATGTTGCTCTGACGATATCTGACTTTTAATTGTGTTCATCATCAGTGTGATTCCTCCTTTGTTGTGTCGTAGCCTCCAAAAACAGCAGGATGGTTGTTTTATTTTGAAATTTGACTGGTTTTTATATCTCTGGCTTCCTGCCCAGCTCGTCTGCTCTGCTCAGTTTTCACAGCTTCTGTCCAAAATAAACCAGGCGCTTATGTTGAAGCACAAGTCAGTGAGGTCAAACAAGTCAGTGAGGTCAAAAACAAGTCAGTGAGGTCAAACAAGTCAGTGAGGTCAAACAAGTCAGTGAGGTCAAAAACAAGTCAGTGAGGTCAAACACAAGTCAGTGAGGTCAAAAACAAGTCAGTGAGGTCAAACAAGTCAGTGAGGTCAAAAACAAGTCAGTGAGGTCAGATATGAGTGAATGAGGTAATGTCAGAGTCCCAGACGTCTTGCTCAAGTTGCCGAGGTTGAAAATGAGTCACAAACGTCACATCTAAGTCGCTGATGTCATGTTCAAGGCACAAGTCACACGTCGAGTCACTGAGTCCATCAAGTCGTGTGTGCTGCACTCAGGTGAAAAACTTACGAGTAACTTGGAAAAACAAGTCAGTGACGTCATGTCTGATGTCCCTGGTGCCATGTTCTGAGGTCAAAGGTCATGTTCTAGTCCCTGAGGTCAAAAACAAGTCACAAAGGTTGTCTCGAGTCGCTGAGGTCAAAAACCTACTAGTGACAAGAGGTTTAGTCGAAGTCATGGCGTCATGTTCAAGTCAAAAACAAGTCACTGAAGCAAAACAACAAATTGCAAAGGTCATCTCTGATTCTCTGAGGTCACAGACGAGTGACAGAGTACTGTCCAAGTCCCTGATGTCATGTTCTAGTCCCTGATGTCAAAGGTCATGTTCTAGTCCCTGATGTCAAAGGTCATGTTCTAGTCCCTGATGTCAAAGGTCATGTTCTAGTCCCTGAGGTCAAAGGTCATGTTCTAGTCCCTGAGGTCGAAGGTCATGTTCTAGTCCCTGAGGTCAAAGGTCATGTTCTAGTCCCTGAGGTCAAAGGTCATGTTCTAGTCCCTGAGGTCAAAGGTCATGCTGAGTCACGCATTAAAACACCTTCAGGTAAAAGTCTTTAATTCCTTGTTTTACACAACTGAAGCGTCACAATATAAAGTAATAAAGTGACTTTGAGTCGTTTTACACAAAAACAAAGCTCCTAAACTTAAAGTCAGAGTCACGTGACAGTTCAAGTCACACGTAAAGGAGCCTCAGAGAACCTTTACGTTGACACGGATGCAGGTTTCTGTAATTAGCCGGCGGCAGCTGTGTATATGAACTGTGTTTACGTTGTGGACTGATCCGTGGTCGCGTGTTTATTTTGCCATTACTGACCGGCATAGTTATGAGCCCGGAGGACATGAAAATACAGGCGGGATGCCGGATGAGGGGACCCGCTGCCATCACGACCATTCTGTGAAATCTACATGGGTGAACGAGTCACGGCGCCAAACGTCTGACACCGTCAGAGGTGGCGGGTCCATGCAGGTCAGGAAACCTCACCTTCAACACACCTGTTAGAGGAGAGCATTTTTAAATCTTGGCCTTTTTTTAAAATATATATCCTGGTGTCTGAGTGACTGGTAGGTAGTAAAAGTGTTGGAACTGGTCCAGTAGATCACCTCAGCCAGCAGCCACCAAACGGGCTGCAATGGCTGCAACGTGATCCTTTGGGACAACTGCACCTGATCACAGTAGGTCCACTAAAAGAGCTTGTTTGATCCACTGACAGGCTCAGAGTGTTATTCTAAGTGTGTGACAGCATCATGGAAAGGATCCCTACAGAGAGAGACCTGGAAGATCCTTTTGGTTTAACTACAAACAGCACACACACCAGACTACATTCACTAAAACAGGGATTTTAGAGAACAGGACACAGGAGCTGCTGCTCTGCTGCTGCCTCCATCAGTCAGTGTGTCTGTGTTACTGTGTGACTTTGGTGTTTTAATGAATTAGTTTGGATCTAATATAATAATTGTGTAACACACAATAACACAAACAAAATTTACTTATTGACGCAGCGGTTGACCAGCAACATCAGTATTCTGTAAGGTAAAATCCCTGTTTTAGTGAATGTAGTCTGGTGTGTGTGCAGAGAGCGATATAACGGCTGTTTGTGGTTAAACCAAAAGGATCTTCCAGGTCTCTCTCTGTAGGGATCCTTTCCATGATGCTGTCACACACTTAGAATACATACAACCCTGTAAAAATCTTATAAATCTCTATGAAGTCTGGTACGAGTGGCTGTGTGAAGGCACCAGTCCTGCCTGCTGCCAGCAGAGGTCCCTGCATGCATGAGGAACTGATTTTAGATGTGAAGGAGTTTGTGTTTGCAGCCAAATGTCCACAATAGATCAAATTAGTCAGCTCTCATGTCGAGTCCCAGCATCCTTAATGACGTTTCTCCTGAAGTAGAGCTGCTTTTAGTTTTAGACTCAGACAGCAAACAAGAAAAGGGCTGAACATCAACCTTCAAATAACTTTTTCTCTTGACATCTTCACTTGACTTTGACTACTGTGCTGTCTCCTCTGTGACATATGAGTGAAATAAGGATATATACTTTATTATGACTCATAATTACTATAACAGTGATAGAACAAGGTCACATTGTAGCGCTAATTAATAATCAATATCATAACTTTAGTCCAGACATATTAGTTCATATTAATATAGAAAATAGAATAAAATAAAACACAAGAACAACAACGATGGATACGTTTCTTCGAGTGTTTCCAAAAGTACCCCCCGCGTCACTGTGTGAGAAGAAGCTTATAATATAATATAATACAATATAAAATAATCTTGTTCTTTATAAATAAATAAATAAAGATTTAGATTTTGAACCGACACTTAAACATAAATTCTTTAACACAGCGTGAAAAGTGGGAACGTGTGACTCTGGAGCAGGACTGTGAACGCAGCATCAAACGCCAGTGGGCTCTAAAAAAAAAAACAAGGAGCGCGTATTTATTCCAGAAATATGTCAAATTAAGATTATGATGCTACAATCTCACGGGAGCAGTGAGGGCAGATGCACCCAAAGTCCTCTGGGAGAAAAAGTCCAGGTTGTTGGTTCAGACACATTATTAGTGGCAGAGAAGAAGAATTTAACACGATGACGTCACACATCTGGAACAAACCAACAGAAGAGTGTTCAAACACTTTATTACTGTAATTTTAGACCCGTCATATTCGATTTTAGCTTCTTTTTTACTTTCTATTGTCTCTGCTGTTGAATCTAATTGTCCTTTTATGATGTGTTGCCTTTAATGTTTCATGTAAAATGGCCTTCTGGTGCTCCTCACTGTCATTTCTTCCATCCAGACGCTGCACGTGTTGTTTCAGACAGTAGACGAAGCACCACAGGAGTCATTCTAACTTCTGCCAGATGACAAATATTTATCAAATATCATAAAACACTGAGGGAATATCACACGTAGTGACTCTCAGTCAGTGCTGCTGAAAGTCTTCCTCATGATTTACCAAACAAATGAAAAGATATGATTGAAATGAGCTCATTCTGTGGGGCCATTCCCACTAATGACACCTAGTTCACCTCACCTGCACGTCTCCTCACCTGTGAACACAACAAGAGAAGACACTAAATCATCTCCAGGTAACTGCTGTGTCCCCAGTCATGGCTAACAGCTAGCTATTTGGGACCAGGCTATTTCCTGGAAAGTTCCATCACTGATTCTAGCTCTCTGTGTAAAGTTATTATTATCATTATCATTATTAATATTAATATTTGAGTTTGCTGTAACGTCTCTGGTCTGTTCCTCTCCACCTGAAAACCAAAAATGGATGAGACACACTGTGATATGATGATGTAACCATGTGGCTCTTCCAGACTTTCCAAACATTAGTGGACCAAATAGAGAAATTAGTAATTTAATTTATAAAAATGCATCCAGTCTGTAGTTTACAGTCTTCAGCACAGCGGGATGTTCATTTAGTTAAATTAGTTCATCATTAATTAATCAGAGGAGGTTTTAGTGGAATAAACATCACTTCTGGCTCCAAAAAACCAAGATGGCGACAACCATGAAGCCAAAAACTC
The DNA here is from genome assembly GCF_042242105.1 of Pempheris klunzingeri. Taxonomy (NCBI): domain Eukaryota; kingdom Metazoa; phylum Chordata; class Actinopteri; order Acropomatiformes; family Pempheridae; genus Pempheris; species Pempheris klunzingeri. The sequence continues at coordinate 1,966,697 of NC_092014.1, forward strand.
ACCAGGCTTTAAATCCCCTCTCAGGAACGTTTCAGACCAGGAGAGTTTCAGGAGAGTTTCTCCTGCTGATCAGTGTTCCTGCTCAGATCAAACAGGCCGCGTTTCTTCTTCTGCTGCTGCTTTAAATGTGTCTCTAACAGGCCGCGTTTCTTCTTCTTCTGCTGCTTTAAATGTGTTTCTAACAGGCTGCGTTTCTTCTTCTTCTGCTGCTTTAAATGTGTCTCTAACAGGCTGCATTTCTTCTTCTGCTGCTTTAAATGTGTCTCTAACAGGATCAAACAGGCCTCGTTTCTTCTTCTGCTGCTTTAAATGTGTTTCTTGGATGTACTTCCTGCTTTGTTGTGCTGCAGCTAAACTCACAGTCAGAGTGTTTCTCCATCCCAGATGAACCTCTGGTCGTCATGGTGTTAAAAACCCTCTGAGCGGCTGACGTCTGGCCTGGTGCCCCCCCCCCCCCATTAGAGAATAATACTGATGTGCTGCTGGAATAAACCACTGACGGTCTGTTTTTATTGTGATCGGTTGTCAAGAAGGTTGAAGAACAGGCGGACAGAGACTCCCTCCAAATGAATACAGTGATAACTCAACCACTAAATGTTCCAGTGTGACCTGTGACCTTAAATAAAGTCTGAGGACTGGATTCAGACGCAGGACGCCGCGGTCAGATGGAACCTGCAGGATTTCCCCCAACATGGGTGGTCTCGGCGGGCGTCCAACCCTCGAACCTGCCACGGCTCCACCGCTTTGACCTCTCAGCGCGTTCGCCATCTAGTCAGGCGTCGCGTAGACCGACCCGTGAGCGGACACACACAATGTCAGTGAAGACGTAGTCCTGACCCTGACCGGGCGGCCTGTCGCTGCTTGAATCCACGAGGCCCCGGCGCTGACTCCCACCCCCTTACTCCCCCCCCCCCCTGACCGGGAGGTGAAGTTCGGCATTCCTTCACGCAGCCGTCGTTGGCACAGACAATGCATGATTAGGCAGCCCTGAGTGATTTGCACAGCAGGTCCCAACCCGCCAAATAACAGCCAGTCAGTCGGTCGGTCAGTCAGTCAGTCAGAGCGACGCAGGCTGGACGGTGAATCTGTGAACACACACTGATTTTTGCAGACTGAGGTTGTTGATCGTCGTTGGAGGTCGAAATCATCTCGCTGGTGGAGCTAAACTTCCACACAACCAGTTTTTCTAGTCGCTGTGGAGTCAGAGATTCTCCACCTCTGCACTTAGAGTTTGTTGAAGAGAGACTCTACTTTTGTTTTTCACTTCAGTATTTCTATTTTACGCTGCTTTTACACTTCTGCTTCAGAGAAATATTCCACTTTTTACTTCTAATATACGCATAATAACGTAAAATAAATAAAATAAGATCATAAAATATAATATATTGTTCGAGTTGTGTTTAGTTGTGAGACAAAAGCATGTGATTTATGATCGGTTGACGCTTCACGGCGTCATCGGACTCATTTAAAATGACTTTTATGACTCCACACTCTGTCGCTCGTAGTGTGAACTCAGCGTTAATCCAAACGTAGAGATTTCTAGATTAAATGATAAAGATGATTATTGCAGGATTTAGCAGCGTTAGGCTGGGAAAGAGAGGCGGATTTTCTTGGGGCAAATTTTCCTTTTCCTCGCTTATCAGATAGGTTGTTTGCACGCACTCGCCTCTGCCTCTGGGCTGGGTTGGGTTGGGTTGCCAGATTCAGCGACAAATATCCCACACAAGAACGAGAGAAATGGCCATTTGATTTAACTAAACTTGTGTGTGGGGTGAGGAAAGTCCACGTTTGTGGTTTGTTGTCCGCAGGGCAGCTTGTAAAACATTAGAGATTAATTTTTATTAACCATTTAACCCTTTAATGCCTGAACCATGAAAAAAATGCCAGAAAATTCAAATTTCTTTGAAATTGGAGTGTTCGTTAAACCCGTCCCCCAAAAAAATAAAGTTTAAAAAGTCTTAATTTGTATCGTTTTTGCTACATCCGGCATTTTTGTGCAATTTATTGGTCACAGTTTGTTCATCTTAAACAAACAAAAACATATAAAACACATAAGATACAAAAAACCAAAAAATATCACACTGATGATGTAGAGGACTCAAAAACTCATGTATCAAATATGATACACTTGGCGTTAAAGGGTTAAACATTTTAGCAGGGATGTTAGCAAACGGAGCAACATGATTACTAATCTCGGGGTCGTGTTTGTGCCCACCTGATGAATGCTAGTCTCTCTTTTAGCTCGGTTTTGGTCTCCACCACCTCCTTAAAAGACACATCTGGCTCCACCATGTTCACAAACACACAAGATACCAATCAGCGCTAATCGAGGAAGCTAACGTAGCCTCAGCCGGCCGCGTGTTGGAAACGTTAATCGTCGGCTGGTATTAATGAGCCTCTTTCCACTTCAGCCGCCTCTCCAGGTGTGACAGGTGACGCGTAAACAAAGCGCTGCGGCGTGGAGCTGACATGTCACGTTAGCTGAGTGGCGGCGGCGACGGAGGCATGGCCGAGCCTGTTTACCACATCTCTCATTACTCCGCATTGTCTGTCCTGCCTGCCCTCCGCTTTAGCTGTCAGTCACTGACAAACGCCCGAGGAGGGGCATGACTGCTGCACTCACCTGCCCACGCTGCCGAGTAACTGACACACACCTGTACAACACACACACAGGTAGAGTTTATGGTTACTTCCTCCTCTGACAGGCGCTTTCTAATGACCATAAGTGGATTAGAAACACTTCTCGCAGGAAAATATGACTCAACCTGAGTAGTTTCTTGTTCCGAGTTCAAATGAAGTCAGAATTAATTCAGATTTATTTTATTTATTTGTGGTCACAGAAGAAACGTCCTGACGATCTGAGACTGAAACGACACCAAGATAAATCAATTATGTCTTTTTTTATTTCAATCACTGAATCAGAAATACCTCAAAACCTGCCACACGAACAACACAACTAACTTTTTAGCCTAAATAGGGTGAATCTGTCACTAAAATCTGACCGGGTTTGTTTTCCACATTCGCTGTGTCTTTATCGTTTTTCAGGTTTGAGGACACACACCCAAAGTAATGAAACAGCTCCTGACTACAGTTTCTACATTTCAGTACAGATCTTTATATTTTCGGTCTGATCTGAGTTTCAGTGTAGCTGAAGTTCCTCTCCGTTTTAATCCATCTTGATGTTCTGCCAAAGGAATTCAGACAATTCAAAAGTATTTGGCAGCCGACACTGTCACTCACACGAGACTTTTTAAGCACAAGAACGTATAATTTATGGTTATTCCATGCAAACTTATTTTGCAATTATAGAAAAAAGGCTTTTAGTGTTTAAGATAACATCCAAATCATGTTTTGCAAAAACGCAGATGGAGAAATTTAGACTTTAGCATCTACATCAATGCCAAAGGAATTATAGTCTTGAATTGTTGGCTCTGTAAAAGTTAAATAAAGATAGATTGATTGATATGCTGCAAAATAATCAGGACCATTCTAAATTATTAGGCAAGAAAAAATTATAATAATTAAAAAAAAACATGAAATGAAGCAGCCATTGACTTGAGATTAGTGATGATGCAAGAATTGCAGAGATCTAATAGAAGCTAACTGAGAAAATCAGTTTCCAGGGTCTTTAAAACCAGTCGACACCGGTGGGAAATCACCAGTTTTACTTTTCTAACATGCAGCCAGACTTTGGGAGCGCCGACGTGTTTACCGAGTACCTTTTTCACCGCATCGCACTCAGACACACGTCACGCACACAGCTGACCGAGAAAAGCAGTTTGTGGATGATAATTCTTCCCGTGAGTGTGCGCTGGCGGTAATTACCGCCCTCGCTGAAGCCGTCTGTCAGCAGCTCAGGCTGTCAGGGCCGAGGAGGAATGTGGGGAATGCAGTTTTCTGACCGGCGAGCTGGATATGAGCTCCAGCTTTCATCGCTCCTCCGCTGAACTTATAAGGACAAACAAGTCCATTCGGCCGTCTGAGCCGACTGTGACCATTTTGGGACTCGGCTGGCGTCGGCGCCGCAGCTCATCGCTTGTTTGTTATGGCTGGCGAACCAACAATGTGGGGATTATGAATATTTTCTTTACCTCGAAGCGCCACAACAGCAACACAGACAGCAGAGAGGAAGCGCGATTGCAATCGGAGCGACGGTTTTCTCGTGGTCAATGCTGGTGTGTTCTGTGGAAACAAGGGGCATTGTGGGAGCTTCTCCTGACCTCAGGTTGAACCCGGTGTTGGTGATCTCACCTGCGATGGCCGGTTATCTCCTCCTCCTCCTTGCGTGACTCAGATAGCAGGAGGCAGGGGAGGGACGGGTGGCCTGGAGTCTCTGCACCGCCGCCGCCGTCCTCTTCGCCCGTATGAACCCAACACCCGTCCGCCATTTTGGTGCCTCTCCTTGCAGTTACTCTGCACCTGCGGGATCTCAACCTTGAGGCGACTGGCTTTGTTCACGGGGCTCCGCGGGGCTGCTCTGCAGGCCGCATCAGCCGATCTGTATCTCAGCGAAGGCGACATGCGCGCGGTCGCATTCCAGCGGGGATTTGCTGGGGAGTGGATCGAGGAAACTCATCTAAACCAAGGATTAAAACTCAGAGCCTGTTCAGATGCTCTGATAGCGGCGGCCGCCCACTTCCCCGTGCTGTTGTTTTGGGTTTCATGGGAACGGCCGTCAGAGCCGCTGAAGGTGACAAACACAGGCGAGCAGAAACACATTAGTCACTTCTGGAATCAGAAACCTGCCCACAAAACATCTCGTCCACGCCGGAGCCACACAACCGTCACTCGGCTCTGAAACCCTGTCAGAGCGCCAACACTTGGCAGCCCTTTGGGATAATTAAGACCGGTCACGCCCCGCAACCCCCCCCTGTTCACCATACCCTCTTATCCCCCCTCCCCACGCTCCCTGGCAACAGTATCCGCTCCGTCGCTGCTTCTTCCACTTCTCCTGCCAATCACACTTACTCCGCCATCTGCCTGGAATGGCGCTGATAGAAAAAAAGGCCCTGAAGTGCTGGTGCCGGGCCAGAGCCGGCTGTCTATACGCTGATTAATGGTTAATGGTGAAAGTGTGGAGTCGTCCTCTGTGGGCCCGGTGCTTCCTCTCCTCGGAGTCTGACATGAAAGCTGTTTGCTCTCAGATGAAGACAACAATGCGAGGAATTCTCAGTCTGTCACCTCGGATCACATCGCCGTGTCGGTCTGGGTCAGAGCGCCGCGGTTAAGCGCCTTTACTCCAATCTGACTAATTAGAACAAAAAAAAACTCCTGCAATTACATGTGGGCTCCTTTTACCTCCATAAAGATCCCAATCGCCCTCCTGTTAGACTCATTGTCTCCAGCCTCAGTAGGACCATCTTTAAGTGACGCTCACCCACAAACCGATCGGTCTATCTAAGAGTTCATAGTGCAGGACCGTAAGGACCCGCATTCTTTTAATGAACGGCCCGAGATTATTCACAGATCAGCCGGAGGGTCTCAGAAGAGCCTTTAATTCAGGTTCACAGGTGGAGATAATACAATGCAATACAACGCTGGGGTTCCTGACAGACCTTGGTGGGAGGTTCTGGTCAGAGGAGCCAAGAACTGGGTTTTCCAACAGATTTTAAAGGGCAGAGTGTCACAATATCACACGATTGGTCCGGTGGGTTCGTGCGTCAGTCTCCAGCAGCCGTCAGCGTCGGAAGATGTTTACAGAACAAGAACTTTGTGTTTCTTACAATCAAGATATTACATCTGCTTCTTAAAACACTAGAGGAGACACCGGTCTGTCAGCTCACACTGACCTGAACAACGTCTGAGAAACACACGAAACACTTTATGATTTAAGGTTCTGATTAACATCGAAGACATTTTGTTGTAATATTCAATTCTTCTGCTGCTTTAAATGTGTTTCTAACGGGATCAAACAGGCCGCGTTTCTTCTTCTGCTGCTTTAAATGTGTTTCTAACGGGATCAAACAGGCCGCGTTTCTTCTTCTGCTGCTTTAAATGTGTTTCTAACAGGATCAAACAGGCCGCGTTTCTTCTTCTTCTGCTGCTTTAAATGTGTTTCTAACAGGATCAAACAGGCCGCGTTTCTTCTTCTGCTGCTTTAAATGTGTTTCTAACAGGATCAAACAGGCCGCGTTTCTTCTTCTGCTGCTTTAAATGTGTTTCTAACAGGATCAAACAGGCCGCGTTTCTTCTTCTGCTGCTTTAAATGTGTTTCTAACAGGATCAAACAGGCCGCGTTTCTTCTTCTGCTGCTTTAAATGTGTTTCTAACAGGATCAAACAGGCCGCGTTTCTTCTTCTGCTGCTTTAAATGTGTTTCTAACGGGATCCAACAGGCCGCGTTTCTTCTTCTGCTGCTTTAAATGTGTTTCTTGGATGTACTTCCTGCTTTGTTGTGCTGCAGCTACAGACAGCAGCTAAAGTCACAGTCAGAGTGTTTCTCCATCCCAGATGATCCTCTGGTCGTCATGGTGTTAAAAACCCTCTGAGCGGCTGACGTCTGACCTGCATAAGTAAAATTATGGCGGGTAGAAAACAGACTAAAAGGACCAAAGGAAAATTTCTGAACTTATTTTTGAGATCTGACATGTCACAGCTTTATTTTTAAGCTGTTTCATATGAACTCTTTCCTAAAATACAGTCAGGACAGGTTCATATAATCCAGGACCGGATTAGAGCTGTTAAAGTGTTTGAAACTCACCTTTTAATAACAAAACTCAGCTGCTTGTGTCTCAGGTGTTCATCAGGCAGACCGCCATTTTGGGTCACTGGGTCACATGACTGAACCAGGAAGTTCAGTATCTGTCACTGAGGGACTTCTGGAGGTAAACTCAAGGACAAAAACTGTAAAAGGACATTTCCAGAACAATGAAGTCAAAACTGCTCGTGTTTTGTTGGATTTATGTCAAAACTGAGAAGATTTTCTGCTCGTAATGAAAATGAATCCTGAGCTTGAGCGGACAAGTGGTCATCCATCAGTAAGTCATTCAACTGGTGCTCTTGTTAAAAAGTCCTGCAGGATTATTAGAACCTACAATTAGTATAAAGTCACCAAAGTCCTCAGATGTGGGCGTCGTGCTTTAAAAATGTGGAAACATCAGCGGCTGGAAATGATTACTCAACCCGAGGGAAACATAAACCGTCTCAGTTTACGCTGTAAAACACCACCTATTATTTGTCCTCTGTCACCCTAACCCGGGCTAATCCTGCCCCCGCCCCCCGTCCTGTCTTCATGTCAGATTTTTGCATGACTGCCTCGCCCACCTTTCTTCTCCCCTGTGGATGAACTCTTCAACCCTTCAACTCTGCCCTCGTCCTCGGGGACGGCTCCGAGTCCCGAAGGGGCTTTTCTGCCTGCGTGTGACCTTTTTTTTTTTTTTTAAAGTCTGTCGTCTTTACAACATGCACGCCGGCACGCCCACGCCGTCGTGTCACCTCTTGCCCGGGCTGGGCCGCGGGGTCCTGCGGCCATGTTGGATACACCTAGACGTGAAAGTGACGAGGACGTGCTCTCCTCCTCTGTCATCGACGGGTCTGCACACAGAGGAGGAGCAGAGCTCAGACGGGTTCAAGCATCTGTCGATTGAAAACACACATTCCAGGCACGTGCACCGACAAGACACCGGCGTGGACCGGTCGTACTGGTGGAGCTCCGATAACTAGTTTACCTGAAGCTGCACGTTCCACCTGTAATCAAAACACAAACAGATCAGTGCAGACTAGATGCTGTACTATCAGCTGGTATAAACGTGTGTTCATAGCGCTGTCAGCAGCCAATCAGGAGAGACGCAGGGTGAATATCTGATGATTTCATATCACAGGTGATGGACGTGATGAGACACTGAGGCCCAACAGGTAAAAGGAGTGTAGTCGACTGGACTGTTTCCACCGAACGAACGAGCGAAGTACAAATAAAGTCAATGCAAAGACACAAATAGATGCGAGAAGACGTGGAACTGCAGCAGGCAACTTGAGTGAAACTTTTGCCGGACAGAGAGCTCCGGTTTCCCGCAGAGACGCCTTCAGTGAATGCATCCTGGAGGCTAATCTCAGCTCTGATTGGTAGTCCTAGTGAATCAAACGTGGAGCAGTTAATCTGGAGCTCTATGATCAACCTGTTCAACTCTGAAAACCTGCGTGTCTGCTACTGATCGTTGTGTTTACTCGCACAGGTAACAGGAATGAACAAAAGTGATCCGGTGATCAAACTCGATTCTCTTTGTGTTTGGTGGAAACACACTATAACACCCACACACTCACATTTGCAGGTAAAGTGGAACCACAGGAACATGACCAATTAAAATGGAGAAGCCCCATGTCCTGTTTTTTTAAAAGGAGAGCTCTTTTTACATATTTTGGTGTCTAAATGACTGGTAGGTACCAAAAGTGTTGGAACTGGTCCAGTAGGTCACCTCTGATCTCGCCTGTCAAAAGTAGGTCCACTAAAAGAGCTTGTTTGATCCACTGACAGGCTCAGAGTGTTATTCTAAGTGTGTGACAGCATCATGGAAAGGATCCCTACAGAGAGAGACCTGGAAGATCCTTTTGGTTTAACCACAAACAGCACACACACCAGACTACATTCACTAAAACAGGGATTTTAGAGAACAGAACACAGGAGTTTCTGATCAACTGCTGCCTCCATCAATCAATTTGTTTGTGTTATTGTGTGTTACACAATTATTGTGTATAGCTCCAAACTAATCCTTTAAATCACCGAAGTCACACATTAACACAACCAAACTAACACATCAAGGCGGCAGTAACACCTGTGTTCTGTGAGCCCTTCAAACACACCAGACTCCATTGACAAAACCAGTAATTTTAGCTCATGTGACGTTGATGTCTTAAATGGTTAGTTTGGATCCGGATTTACCCTTTAAAACACTAAAGTGACGCAAACAAATAACTGATCGAGGCAGCAGTAGAACAGCAGCTTTGTGTTCAGTAATCTATTGAACCAATTCTGAAACTATTATGTCACAGACAAGTCTGATCAATATTAACACTCACCTTTGCTTTTGTCTTGTATTGTCTGTGTCTTATATATGATGTTAGTTTTTATATTTATAGCACATATAAACATTTCTACCTTTCTGTGCTGCTATTCCTCATTGCCTCATACTTATTTCTATTTCTCTAAACTTAGATCTTTACATGTCTTTATCTTAGTTTTGCATTTTTCTATATATATTTCAGTAATGTTGCTCCCAGTTAAAGAATTTAACAACACTGAATCTTGCATCCATGCATCTTTACAGCATGTTAGCGCTCCTTTCTTTGTCTCTCCATTCAAATCTCCACCACCTTCACCTTCAAATCCTGGTTCGGCTGCTCATTTATTCAATAAACAGATAAATACATAAATAAATGAATGAATACTTGTTGCTGATGTTCTAAAACTTGCACTAGTTTGTGCTCCACCAGCTCAGGTTCTCTGAAATAGCACCAAATCATGTCGCCGGCAGGAAATATAAGTTGCTTTCTTGGTTTGGGGTCACCCCTGGGTCGGGGCGGCCCTCTAGAAAGACGATCTATCTATTGCTTTAAAGGCTCAGTTCACCCAAATTGCAAAATCGTACCAAGGTTTTGAAATAGATATCAATCGATTTATGTTAGACATCACAGAGTAAATCATCCTTAAAACCACTTTAAACCAAAACAATACACGTGAAAAGAAACTCAGGTGGAAAAATACAAACTAAGAAGAGAAATAAAAGTAATTTGATGAACTTTTGATCCTTTATTTCTGAAAACAGGACAGGAATGACTGAACCACTTCCCTCAGTGTCGGCCATGACGCCTCTCCGCGGGTCAAACTGCGGTTACTTTAACCTGACATGTCACGTGTCTCAGTCTGCTCTCGGGGAATCCGAGGAAGTCTGCTGGATCGCGGCGGTGTGTGTCGCCGGCGAGGCCTGGCGCCGCTCTGTCCGCCAAACGCCACATCACCTCCCGAGGCTCCTCGCTCCTTTATTTCGCCTTTCTTCTCCACAAGAGACGAGCCAAGGCCCCGAGGGGCTAAAACAGAGAGAGAAAGAACGAGAGTAAAACACTGACGAGGAGAAATAAGAGATAATAAGTCACAGAGAGAGAGAGAGAGAGAGAGATAGAGGAGAGAGAAAGGAAGTGAAATTCAAAACTTGGAATTAGTGTGACGCAAATTGGGGTTAGATGTCAGGAGAGGAGCAACATGGCCGCCAGCGAGAGCGTTTATAGTCCCACTGTTTACAGAGATTCACTGTCAGCTCCTTCTGCACTACATAAAGACATGAAATGGAAGAAAGGCACACACACACACACACACACACACACACACACACACACACAGATATCCTCATCACTACATTGCATTGACTTCCATCCATTTTCGCCCTGAAACCTTGAGAACAGACCGTCCTCTCTCCGTTTCTGCTCAGTAAATGTGGATGAAAACGCTTTGTTTACATTTGGCTCCTCTTGTGATGTCACACGCAGCGACCTGTTGATCATGTGACCAGCAGGCTGATGGCCTCACTGCCCGCCGTCGCTAAACGGCTAACGCTAGCTCTGGTAATAAGACGGCGGAGCTACGAGCAGAGCAGCAGTCTTCATGTCCTCACCAAGTGAAGACCTGAGGAGCTCGAGGTGGAAATGTCCCCACAACCGCTGCACAGGGAGTATTTGTCTAACGCAAACCTGCCGTTAGCACGTCGCTAATGTGGAGCAGATCGTGGTTTCTGGGAGGACGGCCTTAAAGAGACAGAACGATCGGTCACGAATGATCCGGTTCTTAGAGCCGGCTCTGTGAAGTGAACGATGTGAGCCGGCTCCTGATCGGGAGCTGATATGTTTTTTTTTTGTCTTTTTTCTGTTAAAGCCGCATGTGATTGGTCAAGATGTGTGGTGGTGTCTATGTGTCCACACTGATGGGGGGGGGGGGGGGTACAGACACACAGTGCAGTGAGCATACAAACAGGAGTGAGGGAGAGACCAGAGACCAGAGAGCACTGCTACATAGTCAGACTGCAGGCAGGACAGGTGAGAAACAAGAGCGACAGAAAATGTAGTAAAATTTGAACACATTTTAATATAATTGATAGTTCAGAGTGCAGACTTTGCAAAATTTAAATTTCATATCAGGCAGGCTCCACAAACAACCTGCACAGTAGGTGTACACAGAAGTGTGTACTGTTCACCCATCAGTTCAGTTAGAGGAGGAAAGACAAACAAGGGAAGCTGCTGTTAATGAAGGAGCCAGTGTGTCTACAGCATCATCCAGGACAACACCACAGACACCAAGACCTACAGCCCTGAGCTCTATGACCCCAGTTTAAAATTAATAAAGCAATATAAACAATAAATATTCTATATAATGTGTTTTTTACATTAGTAATTCATTTTACACATACTTTGGTAATACATTTATTGAAGCAACAAATAATCTGAGGGGCCACTTTGGAGCCGAAAGAGCCGGCTCTCTAAAAAGAGCTGAAATTCCCATCACTATAACCAGGACCTCAGAAATGACCCAACTTTGGTCCCCATGAGGACGACCGGTCCCCACAAAGACAGCGTTTAGACCAGATACAATAAGGAAACACACACACACACACACACACACACACAGCCCCCTTGGATTAAGGTGTTTAGCTACAACACAGTGAATTTTCAATTTGCTTTTGACATGCAAATTTGATTCCAGCATTTGTGTGTGTGTGTGTGTGTGTGTGTGTGTGTGCGCTGAACATAGACCACATTCTTTCACATAGAAATGTTGAGTTAAATTCATAAGCAGTAAAACGCAGGCGTCCTCAGCTCCGTACGTTCGGGTCTCAGTGCGCTTCTGTCGCACTAATATTTGCTGCACGTCCCAAATTTAAGCGCGTCGCCTGTTTTTTTAACTTGTTTCGCCGAGTGTCGTCCGATATCACATCAGAGACACAACACACTGCTGTTGTGTTACGAAAGAGCCGAATATCAGACTGTGTGATATTTACACGCATAAAGACGAAGAGAAAAATTAAAGAAGTAACCTGCGTGGCGTTTCCCTCCCGTCCTGTAGAAGATAATGTTAAACTGACAGGAAGTGTTTGACTCCATGCTGAATTAGGTGGGTTTTTTTAGGAAACATATCTGTAAATACAACATATCTGTGTGCTGAACATATCACGAAGAGGCACATCACGACTTACACGTGGTAAATGTGGTGAAATGTGGTGAAATGTGACCCAGAAAGAGTTTATTATCCTTCGTACAGAGAGGAAACAAAGATAAAACAACCAAACAGGAGCATCTTTAATTACATCAGCCATCATTTCTGAATCTAAGCAGCTCTGATTAAGTTCACTCATCACTTTATTTCTTTCTTGGCATTTTTGTGTTCACACCCGTCTGATCAAGCACATCAGGAAATGCATTCTGGGTAAAAAAAAATAAAAAATCAGGTGACACCTTCAGCCAGCTGTGAGACAAACCTCAGAGTTTATGTTTCGTAAAAGTTTTTTAGCACTTATGGTGTGTGTGAGGAGACACACACACACACACACACACACACTATCTGTATACGTATCCTCCGCCCGCACAATCACACAGAACAGGTTACGAGGAAGAAATTAACCCCGTTTAATGGAGGCCAGATGGATGGATGAAAAGAAGAGAAGAAGAAAGGGGGAGGTGGAGGCATGTATGATCTCACTGCTCATCCTAATGAATACATAAAGGCGCCTTTCGGAGCCCTCGGTGTCCCACCAGAGCCGGGGCATTATGGTGGCGGCGGCGGCGGCGTGTCTTTGTTCTTCCCCGCAGACGGGCGACAGTGAAAGCAATCTGTGCCGTAGCGGGGCTGCATCCAGCAGCCCAGGCCTGATAAGGAGACCCCCTGGCCTCCCCGCTAGTGTCTGGTCCAGCGGGCTAAGCTTCGCCTTTCTAATCCCCTCCAGAGGAGAAAAAAAAAGTGCTTTGATTATTTGCTGACCAATAAAGCCCAAACTGGGCGCAGAGGTGGCGGTGTTGGGTTCGGGGGGTTGTAGAGAAAGGTGGAGGCCTTGATTGGCACGTTTATTGGACGGCGTTTATCGGTTCTGGTGATCTGTCCGGCCGCTTAATGACGTCCGCAGGATCAAGCGCAAAAGGGTTTGTGCTTTTTGTTCGGCTCTTTTTCATTCCCTTTCTCTTTCTTCGCCTCTATCAGCGTAAAAACAACTACTTAGACGATGGCGGGGCTCTGAAAGGAGCTAATCTCGCCGCGTGGGGAGGCTCGGTTCAAAGGGCCACAAGGTGCCACTCAGGCGGCGGCGCTACGGCGGCTACAAGCCGGGACGGCAGGTTCACTGTCCGGTCCGAATCTCAACCACAAAGGCCTAATTACGGCGCGCACAGCCCCCCTTCAGACCCGTAACCTCCCGCGCAAACCCTCGACAATGCAAATGAGCCTCGTAGGTTTGGGCGAGATAGCACGCGGGCTTTAAGCTATGCAAAAATATTCACAATTCCAAGCTGGAGAATGAAGAGAAACATAATAAGATGAAAAGTAGGAGGAAAGAAATTATTATATTTCGCTTTGCTGGCTGTATATTTAGGCTGTCTGGAGTGTGCTGGGGATTTGTTACCGTCTATCACCTTTCCTCCCTCCCCTTCCCCGCATCATCTTCCTCTAATTAAAGTGTTTGTTGTCACCCTCAGATCCGGGGTGTGAAATCAAGTTAGCAGTTTATGTAAGAGCCGTGGTGAAAATCAAACACTTTGTTATTCAGAAAGACAGGGACTTCAATCACTCCGAGCTGGGATATATGTTCCCATTGTTGACTTTGCTATCTGCATGCTAAGCCAATTTTCTACTTAAGTCTCCCAGCTTTTAAAAAATGTTATTTGGTTCCCTATGTGGTCTTAATTCTTACCCCTCGCTGATAAGCACAGCAGTGGCAGGCCGGGAAAATATAGGCCCAATTATAGAGGACTTTAAATTCCAAATCATTCTTGGGAGAATGGAGGAAAAAAAATAATTTTAATGAAAAAGTAGAGGAGGAGATGTATTTTGAGGTCCGATGGTCCATTTCACCATCCAGCCCACCCCCTCCCTTCCCAGCCTGCAATCCCTGCTTCCCCAAAGGGACTCGTCCAGCTGTGTTTAATACTTTAACCAAAAAGAGCAGAGAGACGCACGGGGACGGAAAATGAAAAATTACAATCACTGATTCTCCCCCATGAGTCCTCTGATTTCTGCAAATAATATTTAAATATTTACAGCAATTAAATATCTTGGCTCCGTGCTGCTCCGTCAGTCGGGAAGTAAAACGCAGCATCAGCAAACAAACGGACTTTTGGCTGCACGGTGTTCTGCAGGACCTCACAGATTTATTATCACTTTCCCACTGACATAAGTGAGGGATGATGGAGGGCATTACTCCACTTACACCACAGTCTTTTACTAAAGAAGAAAATCAGGACCATTCGTTTACATTTTCATTTGTTTTGCAACCAAAAACTAAAGTTTTTCATGAGCCATGAATCAAATTCCTTGCTAACTAACGCCTGAGGGGGGTGACTAATACGTGGAACAGCCATTACCATCCCATTAGTTTCTTATGCAATGGAAACGTTGCTCACAACTCCAGGAAATAGGACGGATCATAGATACAACGTGGCACCGGGGCATATTTCTGGTCCCTGTTAGCCGCAAAGCTAACGTTATGCTAGCAAGATTCAGTGTAAAAAACGGTTGCTAATCAGTAAATATAAGTTCACAGCATGTTTAACAACAGCTGAGCAGCTCTGTCCTGGTGGCTTTTGTAGCTGGAGAGTCGTAATCCTGAGTTAATAGGTTGTAGAGATTTTTGGTTTCATTTTTTATTTGTTGAATTTGGTGCCACTTGCAGCCTGTTAGTGACGGGAATTTCATCTCTTTTTAGAGAGCCGGCTCTTTTGGCTCGGCTCCCTAAAAAGAGCCGGCTCTTTCGGCTCCTCAGATTTTTTTGTTGCTTCAATACATTTATTACTAAATTATGTGTAAAATGAATTACTAATGTAAAAAACACATTATGTAGAATATTTATTTATATTGCTTTATTAATTTTAAATGATATGGTTTTACTGGGGTCATAGAGCTCTGGGTGTCAAGAACCAGGGCCAACAAGACAAGGAAAACCCACATGCACGACTCAAAGTGACAAAATAAACACTTTATTAAACAAAGGCAAGGGGAAAAACGGACAAATGCAAAACCCTAAGGCTAAATTAACAAAAGGCGACTCCATGAAAAAACAGGAGCGAATAGACAAAACAAAATCAAAACGCTAAGAACAGAAATACTCAGGCCAAAAGGCACTCAAACTAGAAACACGATGCAAAGTAACAACTGAAAAAACTAAGCTAGACTGATCTTAAAGTGAACAACAAAAGGAGCAAGGCAGAGCTTGAGACAAAGTACACAACTGAAAAAAACCAAACCTCCAGAATGGAACTCACCAACAATCGATTTCAAGGACAAGATAGCGCAAAAAGGCGAGACAATGGACGAACTGGCACAGGACAAAGGGAGACGCAGACAATAAATACACAAGGTGATGGGGAACAGGTGGAAACAATCAGGGAGGGGCTAGACAATCACAGACGGCAGGAAGTAAACTAAACGAGGTGAAAACAGGGTTACTACAAAATAAAACAGCAAATGACAAGACAACATGAGACAAGACAAAAAACTGAACTGAACAAAATACAGGATCATGACACTGGACTGTAGGTTTGGTGGCTGTGGTGTTGTCCTGGATGATGCTGTAGACACACTGGCACCTTCATTAACAGCAGCTTCCCTTGCTTGTCTTTCCTCCTCTAACTGAATTGATGGTGAACAGTACACACATGCTTGTTTGACCCTTGACCCACTCTGAATAAAAACTGTCCTGGAAAACAAACGCCCATCGTTGTCAGTTTTGTTAGTTGTTAGTTTAATTTGAACATTTGAAGTGATTTTGCTTTTGCAGACTTTAAGTTTAAAATGTAGGGATAAATAATAACCAGAGCTCCACCTTCGTTGGTGTGCACCCCCGTCACCTAAGTCATTAGAGGTTGCAAGGTAAGGTGGGGTTGGATAACCGGCTGTCCGTCAAATCAGCTTTTGCTTCAATGGAACATATTTGTGCTGGTTGGGGTTTCAGAATAATGGGCCGTCAGTGACATGGCCCCCGTCTGGTTAGCACATTTGCTAATATATAGCTTGTTGACTGTTTAAAGGAAGTGATGTAGCTTCCAGGTCAGAAATGTGAAGTCCCTCAAAGCTGCATTTTCCTGATGAGTTTCTGATCTCAGTCTCTAGTTTACTGTCTTCTTCAACACAGCAGGACGTTTGTTTAGTAAATTATGGTCCATTTAGAGGGAAATAGATGATTAAGTGAGTATGATTAGGGCGGGACTACATTGTGACTAACCAACCAGAGCCGATCTTCGTGGAAAACCAAGATGGCGACATCCCTGAAACAAAGATGGTAACGTCCTCAAATCCAAACTCCAGGCTTCATAAAACATAAAAAGTGTAGTGTTTTCAAGATTAAAACTATTAAATGCTTTGTCTGCCATTTGTACTATTGCCGCTGGCTGGTACGAAAAGCATTCTGGGATACGTAGTCCGTCAGAAGTCCAAGTCACAAGTCACCACCCAATGCACCCTCAATGAAATGGGTGGAGCAAGAACACATCTGGGCGTTTGGACCGTACTCGGCTCGATGCAGATTTTGAATTGGAACAGTCTGAGGCTGCGAGTGACGATGTTTCACAAGAACATGAGTACGGACAAGAAGGCAGATTGAGAAACGTCCACACAGATGTACATGCTGCAGCTAGCTAACTAGCTATTGTTAGCTAACTAATGAATTTAAGCTCTGTGCTACCAAAGGCTGTAGATGAAATGATGGGTGCATGTTATTGGTTGTTGTAAAGTTGTTTTTTTCATTCCTACGTAGGCACACGTCATGTTTAGAAGAAGACGTGATTGGATTTTGATAGAAGAGCACAAATAAATGGATTTTTTTCTTTAATTTGCTGATATATATTGTTTAAAATGTGCACAATATGACTGGGGATGTGATGTAAAAGGGTTAAAAAAGGCATTTTTCATTCAGAGCACCTCAGTGCAAACAGCCAGAAAGACTCTATTCATCTTTTTAGGCTCAGTTTGGTCTCGTAGTTTAAAGAGAGATAAATTCCTTGCTGGATTGGTGTGGGTGTGGCTGCTGAATGGTTTAGTAACATGACTTTACCTTGGAGAATGGAGTTTAGATCCTGTGTGAGATCACTATTTGTAAACTTTACTATTATCAGATTTCAGTCGCAGTTTGGTTAGGTTTAGGAAAAGGTCATAGTTTGGGGTTAAGAGAATAAGTCAAACACAAATAAAAAAAAAAGCAGGGTGCTAATGTGGCTATTTACTCGCAGGTACAAACAGCATCTTACCGACAGACGGAGCTCTGACCAGGCTGAACACGACCTCACGAGCTTCAGGATAAATACGACTTGTAATATTTCTTATTTCAGAGTTAAAATTCAGATCCACCCGATACTTGTGCACAAGAAGGAAATAGAGGCCAATACTTCTGAAGCTGTAACGGAGACATTTTTCAGAGGCCGGCAACACCTACTGCATGACACAACAGAACCGCAGCGCTATCTGTGATTTCCTTTACCCAGGATGCCGTGCACAATGCATATTATTTCCACACAGCCAGCGGCTCCATGGCGGCGCCGGCCACAGTTGCAAGGAGATTTGTGATGAAACTCCAAAGCCTCTATTGATATCAGTCAGCAGTGCTGTTGTCCAGCTGAGTGGAGGCCCGGCCAGGTGTTGCATCCTGTGAAGATAAATAAGCCGGCGTGGCGTGGCGTGGCGTGGCGTGGCGTGGCGAAGACCTCGGCCAGTCCGGAGACACAGACCCCTGGCCGGCTGCAGCTGCTGCCCAGACTCACAGCCTGGTTTTGGGGGGACAGGTGTGGCTGGATGTGGGCGCGCCGAGGTGCTCCGGTGACGGCGACCTGGCAGAGATCTAACCCCGTTGCACCCCCCCCCCATAACTCCATCAGCACTAACCCCCACAGCCCTTTGGGGGGGAAACAGGATCTGGTCCAGAGGGATAACAGAGGAGGAAGAGAATCCAATTCCTTATCCAGCCTGGCAACTGACTTAATTCCATTTTTGGCAGCCAGCGACCAGACGACTGCTGCTGCTGCTGCTGCTGCTGCTGCTCCACCGCCTGCAGCCTCCCCGAGCCGAGCGAAATATATAACCGTCTGGGAGGAAGGAGGGAAGGAAGGGAGGAATTAAAAGAGGAATCACGTCTATCACAGAATGTTGTGTTTCTAAAATAAAGTGATAGAAATGAAGAGGTTTCTAACTCAGATTTATTTGTGGTTAATAAATTATTTACTGATGTTTTCTAGCTCAGATTTAACACAGAGACAATAATTATTATGTGTTCAGATCTGATCTATAAAGCTTCTGTTAATTGTTAACCATTAACAAATAGTAGGAATAAAATGCCTAACAGCTGAAATATAAGAAAGAGGTTCAGATAAAAACAGTAGACAAAGCTGGAGAGGTGCATTTCTTTATGTATAATTTCCGAACACGTGCAACAATAAAAAACTCTTTTCACACAGAAGGAGAAGAAAAGAATCTTATTTATCTTCAGATGATCAATAAACAGTAGAAACAGAGTAATTCACTGTCAACCAGGAAAACATTATCTGATACTTCCTGTAGTCTAATTATTCTGATTTTAAACTGTACCATACCATCTCTTAAGAGTGACGTCGATACGTCCGCATCAAATAAAAACTTTTAACAAATTCTCTTTTCCGGTTTTCAAACGCATTTCCTGCTGGAAAAAACAAGTAAGTGGGCCTTGAGTTAAGATTTCCTTTTCTCAGGAAGGAGCTTTCAGTCTCATCACACTGATGAAGGGAAGACAAATGATGAAGAGAAGCAGCGTTGGAGGGACAGAAAGAGGAAATTAGGATTAATAGAGGAGTAAAATCATCCACTGAGGAGTAGTTTTTATTTTAATCTACTTTCTTCTACATCTCTGTGACGTCTTCAGTTACTTTCCAGATCAAAACGTGACCAGTTTGTAAAATATGATGCTGTGTTTGAGATCTAAAAGGCTCCACCTCATGTTACTGTGTCAGGAGTGATGGTCCATTAATGTAACACAGACACTTCAGTGAACTTCTCCTCCTCCTCTTCCTCTCCATTCTTACTCCTCATGTCCCTTTAATGTCTGTTACTTACTCGGTTCTTTTCTCACCTCTCTGGTTCCTGTGGATCGTGGTTCTCTGGCCTCCATCGGTCATGTTTCTCTCTTCATTAAGGTCTGATTATTATTATTCACACACTGTTGCCCATAAAGTTGGACTAAAATGTTTTCTACCTCTTCTCATGAAATGATCATGACAATGTGATTTATTCTTGATAAATAAAGTTTATATCTTCTTAACTTTATTGATCAAACTCTTCCAAACATGTCACAGTGAAACTTAAACCACAGTAAACCTTTGCAAACTGTGTATTCAGGCTTTAACTAAATTAGGGGTATTGAATTATTCCAACTTTATGGGCAACAGTGGATATTATCACTGTCACCATACTGCTCATTATTAGTCATATTCTTATTATCAGTCACATAATTATTCTGGTTGTTGTGTTAAAGCAGCC